>NW_023269719.1:0-166244 GCF_004353265.1 Vitis riparia | reverse complement strand
AGGAAGTAACACTTTGAAGAATTTAAAAGAATGAAGGCTTTATTAATAAAAAAATATACCTAGTGTGAAATGGGCTCATTATCTATTGATGGGTGAATTCTATAGCGCAGTTCATTAAATCAAAATTCTTTAGTGATTGTTGCACCTCATACCATAAATCTAAAATTCTTTAAAGTCTATTAAATTCCATATCACAAATATTGAATTCTAGACTACTACATATTTTATATCAAATTATAGACTACTTCATTTTCATTAAAAGTTATTATATATCACATCACAAATCTAGTGTTGTAAAATATATTATTCCCCACAGGCACCCTAAAATTGGAAAGAGGTTACTCTTGAAAGGAATTATCATAAATATTTATAATTCTCCTCACAATATTATTACATTCAAATAAATGATAGATATGTGTAGATTCGTCGAAACATTCTGATAAGCCTTGAATTTTTTTTAAATTTAATTAAGTAAATGAATTTCGAAAATAATTGTCGCGTGTAGATTGCGTGTGGGAGTTCATGCACTTGCCTAAGAGCTGCTTTAGGGTTGAGGCTTTAGGATTTAACGTTTGGGGTTTAGGGTTTATGGTTTTTGGATTTAGGGTTTCATGGTTTAGGGGTTTAGGGTTTAAGGTTTCAGGGTTTAGAGTTTAAGGGTTTAGGGTTGTAGGGTTTAGGATTTAGGGCTTAGGGCTTAGGTTTATGATTTAGGGTTTTGGGTTTGGCATGTTAGGGTTTACGGTTTTAGGGTTGGGGTTTAAGCGTTAGGATGTAATAGTTACGATTTAGGGATTAGGGTTTGTTATTTAAGGTTTAAGTTTTTGGGTTTTAGGATTTAGGCTTTAGGGTTTTAGGTTTAGGTTTTAAGGTTTAGGGTTTAGAGTTTAAGGTTTAGGGTTGTAGGGTTTAGGATTTAGGGCTTAGGGCTTAGGGTTTATGATTTAGGGTTTTGGGTTTGGCATGTTAGGGTTTACGGTTTTAGGGTTGGGGTTTAAGATTTAGGATGTAATAGTTACGATTTAGGGATTAGGGTTTGTTATTTAAGGTTTAAGTTTTTGGGTTTTAGGATTTAGGCTTTAGGGTTTTAGGTTTAGGTTTTAAGGTTTAGGGTTTTAGGGATTATGGTTTAGGGTTTTAAGGTTTTAAGGTTTAGGGTTTTTGGATTCGGGGTTTTGGTTCTAGGTTTTAGCATTTTAGGGTTTAGGGTTTACAATTTTAGGGTTTAGGGTTTAAGACTTAAGATTTAGGGTTTAGGGTGTAAGGTTTAGGGTTTTAGGGTTTTTGGGGGTAGGGTTTAGGTTTTAGGGATTAGGGTGTATTGTTTATGGTGTTGTAGTATAAGATTCATTATTTGGTGGTATCCTATGTAGTAGTTTCTAAATAATTCTAAAGATAGAGATGAACAAAGGAAGTAACACTTGAAGAATTTAAAAGAATGAAAACTTTATTAATAAAAAATATACCTAGTGTCAAATAGGCTCATTATCTATTTATGGAAGAATTCTATAGCGCTGTTCGTTAAAATTCTTTAGCGACTGTTGCACCTTATACCATAAATTTAAAATTCTTTAAAGATTATTACATTCCATATCACAAATATTGAATTCTAGACTACTACATATTTTATATCAAATTATAAACTACTTCATTTTAGTTAAAAGTTATTTTATATCATGTCACAAATTTAGTATTGTAAAATATACTTCTGCCTACATGCACCCTAAAATTGGAAAAAGGTTACTCTTGAAATGAATTATCATAAATATTTATAATTCTCTTCACAATACTATTACATTCAAATAAACCATAGATATGTGTAGATTCCTCGAAGCATTCTGATAAGCTTTGGAATTTTTTTTTTTTTAAATTTTATCAAGTAAATGAATTTAGGAAATAATTGTCGCGTTCAGACTGCGTGTGCGACTCCATACACCTGCCTAAGAGCTAGTTTAGGTTTGAAGGTTTAAGGTTTAGGGTTTAAGGGTTTAGGATTTAGGGTTTAAGGTTTAAAGTTTAGGGTTTAGGATTTAGGGTTCAAGGTTTAGGGTTTTAGGATTTAGGGTTTTATGGTTTAGGGGTTTAGGGTTTAGGGTTTAGGGTTTAAGGTTTTATGGTTTATGGTTTTAGGGTTTAAGCTTTTATGGTTTATGGTTTTAGGGTTTAAGGTTTAGGGTTTTAGGGTTTTAGGGTTTAGGGTTTAAGGTTTATGGTTGTAGGGTTTAGGGTTTAAAGCTTAGGGTTTAGGGTTGTAGGGTTTAGGGTTTAGGGTTTTAGGGTTTTAGGGTTTTAGGGTTAGGGTTTTGACTTTAGGATGTAATAGTTTACGATTTAAGGATTAAGGTTTAGAGTCTAGGGATTAGGGTTTAGAGTTTAGAGTTTAGAGTTTAGGGTTTAGGGTTTTAGGTTCAGGTTTCAAGGTTTAAGGTTTTAGGGCTTATGGTTTAGTGTTTTAGGGTTTTTGGATTTGGAGTTTATGGTCTAGTGCTTAGGGTTTTGGGGTTTAGGGTTCAGGGTTTTAGGGTTTATGGATTAGGGGTGTAGGGTTTATAAGCTTAGGGGTTTAAGGTTTACGATTTAGGGTTTATAGATTAGGGGTGTAGGTTTTAGGAGCTTAGCGGTTTAGGGTTAAGCATTTTAGGGTTTTAGGGGTTTAGGGTTTACAGTTTAGGATGTAGTAGTATAAGATTCTTGATTTGTGGTATCAGATGTAGTAGTTTTTAAAGAATTTTAAAGATAAAGATGAATAGTTAAGTAACACCTGAAGAATTTCAAAGATGTAAAGCTTTATTAATAAAAAATATAGTTAGTGTGAAATAAGCTCATTATCTATTTGTGGGCGAATTCTATAGCATGGTTCATCAAATAAAAAATTCTTTAGAGATTGTGGCATTCCATACGATAAATAAAAAATTCTTTAAAGACTATTACATTCCATATCAAAAATCTCAAATTCTAGACTATTGAATATTCTATATAAAATTATAGAGTACTTCTTTTTCTTTAAAGGTTATTATATATCATGCTACAAATCTGGAGTTCTAAAATAGACTACTTCATACGTGCACCAAAAATTGAAAAGAGACTACTAATGACAAGAGTTATTATAATTGTTTATAGTTCTCCTCACAATATTATTACCTTCAAATAAACCTTAAATATTTGAAGTGAAAAACAATATGGAAATTGTTAATACTAGAATAAATGAATTGCTTTTGTTTAAATCTTAAAGTGAAAAACAATATTTGAATAATGTGCAACTAAGTAAAAAAAATTCAATTAATAACAAAATGAATATTGATTTTAAATTTGATTGATTCAAGTTTGGGGCTTTCCACAATCCAACCTAGGATATAGAAATTAGAGAAAACAAGGGTCTTTTAAGTAAAATGATCTTAGGGTTTTGGGATCCTTGGCCGCTTGTGATCAAGTTGAGTTCTATAACTCAAAATTGCATCTGAAACCTAATTTTTCCTTTCTAAAATAGATTCCTAAAACCATCAAATGAATGAGATTCCTTACTAGTTTAAAATTTGGCTTTTTAACCCTTCCAACTCCTTATAGTTTTGTTTTGGGGCAAATAACGATAGGGACAACGAGGATAACTAATGGTCAAGAATTTCCAAGAATCACTAGTATCGGGTAATAACATACCGTATCATTCCCTAAACTAACTCACAAAGATAGGATAAAAAAAATTGATAAATTGTCACCCAACCAATAATTAATCTAATTGTTATAATAATTTACCCATTGTCCTTGTAGGTTTCTTAGCCCTTAGGTTTTCATGCTTCAAGCCCCTAGTTGGCTCTTAGCCTCTCATGGGGGTGATGTCACATTCACAATCCATAATAGGGTAAAAATCCATAATTTGAATCAAAAGAACCTAAAACAATATATTTAATAAAAAAGAAAAAGAAAACAAACCAAAGTTCTTGTCTTCTTCCACCTTCAATGTCAAACTCTCCGGAAAAAGATCTAAGATCCCTAAAACCTAGAACTAAGAGAGTTTATATAATATCATCAATTACCTAACATGTGGCACACTCTCATTGGACACTTATTACAAAATAATTATCTAAAAGTTATTAAAAAAATAATAAAATTGTGATTTCTAGTCATGTGGGGTTCACTTAGGGTGATGGATTGCCCTAGATGCAATTCCCGACGTAGAGGACATGAAACATCAAAGTGGCAGTGGGTGAATTCGAAATTGGTGTCATTTTAAAGTGGATTTCGAATTCATAAGTTTAATTTCGAAATGACCTTTCAACTTTGTGTAGATGTTTTCAAATGGCAATAACTTCTTCATTTTAGCTCCGATTTGCACACTGTTTAAAACATTCTTACAAGCTTTGGAATAAATTTAAAATTTAAGGATGACATGAACAACTCAAGGTCATAAGCTCAGAGCTCTAGATGTTAGGAACAGTTCAGGGCTATAGATGACATGAACAACTCTGGTCATGAGCTTAAGGCTTTAGATGCTATAAATAACTCAGGGCTATTGTAGACTTAAACTACTTTGGGCCACGAACTAAATGCTATAGATGCTATGAACAGTATAAGGATGTGGATGACATGAACGACTCCTTGTCATGAGCTCAAGGCTCTAGATATTATGAACAACTCAAAGTTGTGGATGATATGAACAACTCATGATCCCATGAGCTTAGGCCTCTAGATGCTTTGAACGGCTTAGGGCTCTAAAAGATATGAAAGATTCTTGATCATGAGAATTAGGCTCTAAACGTTATGAAGACCTCAGGGCTATGGATGACATGAACGACTCATGGTTGTGAGTTGAAGGCTCTAGATGATATGAACAACTTAGGTATGTGGTTGACGTGAACTACTCTAGGTCGTGAGCTAAGGGCTCTAGTGTTAGGATAGAGCCCTTAAAAGCATGATATGATGTTATAAATTTGGAATTCATTATTTATTTAATGATGTTCCAAATTCACTATTATCCATCCTTATGCCATGTATTATACTTTATGAGCATTCTTGCCCTAACCTTTTGCATTATACATGACTTAGGTGCATTTCCACCAAGTTACTTAATTGTATTGTCTCTCAACCTCGAGAGAATATTGAGCTTGTGTTGAAGTTAACAGTGGCTTTGACCTATGGGTGAGATTGTAAGTTGATCATATATTTCCTATGGATTGGGTCACTGTTAATGGAAGCCGGTAGCAATAGGTATTCTCAATAAAGGCACCATGATATCTCTTGGGATTGAGATAGAGTGTCCCATTGAGTGATCCTAAGGAGGTGTGTTCATGGAAACTATGGCCATAGTAATTACTTAAGTGGAACTTGACATAGGCTCTTTAAGAGCTAAGATATGTCAATTGAACACATAATAGGAGGATCTGTAACTCAAGGACGGTAGAGGTAGTCTTGAAAGACTGATAGCTTTCACTTTGTTAGACTATAAGAACTAGTTCATGGGGAGACTGAACAAAATGGATACCAAGTCACGAACTTGAGCACTTGGTGTCTCGTTGTTATTTACATAGGATACTTAAGTTCAATTGAATCTCTATAGTGGGATGTTGAATCAACTTTAGAATTCAATTTTAAGGGAGCCAATATTCCTATAGGTTCCAGTGGTCCCTTTTTTGAGCTCATATACCTTATTTGCATAGGTTATGAGGATTGAATTAGCTCTAATTTCACTTTTGTGCATAAGGGTGGTAATTACGTAAGGTTTCATAGGGGTGAGTGAACAAGGTCTTTGGATTAGATTAAGTGATTAATTAGTAGGCCTTATTAGGTTAATTAATCAATTATAACCTATTTTAGGTTAGATTAAAAGACCCAAGCCCATGTGGGCTCAAGTCACTTAAGCTCACTTAGGAACCTTATAAATACCCCCTAAGGGTTAGAGTTTCCATAACTTTTGTCTCCACCATCCAAAGAGGTAGAGAGTTATAACCTCCACCATCTTTTCCTCTCCACTGAAAGTGTGATAAGATCAAGGTTTGATTGATCGAGTGGAAGACTTCGGGGTTTACAAGACTTCTACGATTTCGATCTTCATCTTCACCATGTGGATTTGATTCAAAAACATCAGAATTTGATGAATGGTTTTTTTTAGCACTTTCTAAAGTATAAAAATGTTATTTTTTCACTATGCATAGAATTTAGAAAAAGCCTAGGATAGTGATGCATATTCCTAACCTGGTAAAGACTTGGGAAACGAAGAGATCTGGGTTTTTCCTATCAGTTAACTCTAGTCTCTGGATGTTATGAATAACTTAGGGTTATGGATGATATGAATGCCTTAGGATCCTATAAGATGAAGCCTCCAAATGACGTGAATAGCTCAAGGGTGTGGATGATATGAACGATTCTTATTAATGAGCCCAAGACTTTAAATGTTATAAACAACTCAGAGTGATCAATTACATGAACGACTCAAGGTCCTGACCTCAGGGCTCTAAATGCTATGAATAGCTCAGGGTTGTGGTTGACATGAATGACTTTGGGTTGTGATCTCAAGGCTCTAAATGTTATGAACAACTCAAGGTTGTATATGATATGTGCTACTCTTGGTCATGAGCTCATGGTTATGGATGCTTTGAATAACTCAACATTATGGGTGATATGAATGAATTAGGATCCCATGAGCTCAGGCCTCTAGATGATATGAACAACTTAAGGATGTAGATGATATGAACAATTCTATATCATGACCTCAAGGTTGTGCATAACATGAACGACTCCCAAGTTGTGAGCTCATGACTCCAGATACTATGAACAATTCAAGGTTGTGGTTGACATCAACCACTTTGAGTCATGAGCTCGGGGCTCTAGATGCTATGGAAATCTTAGATTTGTGGATGATATGAAGGACTTAAGATCCAGTGAGTTTAGGCCCCAAGATGTTATGAACACCTCAGGGTTAAGGATGATATGAACAACTCAAGGTTATGGTGAGCATGAACGACTCTAGGTGTTATGAACGACTTAGGGCTCAAGGCTCTAACTGTTATGAACAACTTAGGACTCTAGATGTTATTAACAACTTAGGGCTCTAGATGACATGAACAACTTTGGTTCATGAGCTTAGGGCTATAGAGGCCATGCATAGCTTAGGGTTATGGTTGACATGAACGACTCTGGTTCGTGAGCTCCAGGCTTTAGATGCTATGAACAGCTCGAGGTTGTGGATCATATGAGCTACTCTAGATCATGAGCTTAGGCTATGGAGGCTATGAACAACTTAGCTTTGTGGATGATATAACCGACTTGGAATCCTATGAGCTCAAGCCTCTAGATGCTATAAACAACTCGGGGTTATGGTTGTTATGAATGATTCTTGGTCATGAGCTTATGACTCTAAATTCTATGAATAGCTAAGGTATGTGGATAACATGAATGACTTCAAGTCATGAGCTCAGGGCATTAGATGCAATGAATAACTCAGGCTATCATTGACATGAATGACTTCGGGTCATGGCCTCAACACTCTAGATGCTATGAACAATTGAAGGCTGTGGATGAGATGAGCTACTTTGGGTCATTAGCTCAAGCTCTAAATACTATGAACAACTCAAGGTTGTGGATGATATGAATGACTTGGGATCCCGTGAGCTCATGCCTCTAGATGGTACAAATAACACAAGGGTGTGGATGATATGAATGATTCTTGGTTGTGAGACCATGGCTTCAAAATACTATGAACAACATAAGGTTATCGTTGACATAAATGACTCCGGGTCATGAGCTCAAGGCTCTAAATGATATAAACAACTTAGAGTTGTGGATGACATGAATAAATTTAGGTCATGAACTTAGGGCTCAAGATGCTATAAACAACTCTAGGTCACGTGCTTAGGAATCTAGATACTATGAACAACTCAGGGCTGTGGTGGACATGAATGTCTCTAGGTTATGATCTTAGGGCTTGAGATGCTATGAATAGTTCATGGCTTTGGATGACATGAACGACTCTATGTCGTGAGCTTAAGGCTCTAGATGCTATGAATAGAACAAGGTCGTGGACAACATGAATGGCTCTTCATTGTGGGCTTAGGGCTTTAGATACTATGAATAGATAAGGGTTGTGGTTGAAATGAATGACTCTAGGTCATGAGCTCAAGGCTTTGGATGCTATAAACAAGTCAAGGCTTTGGATGATATGTGCTACTCTAAGTCTTGAGCTCAAGGTTGTGGATGATTTGAACAACTTAACATTATGGATGATATGAATGACTTGGGATCTTATGACCTCAAGCCTCTAGATGTTATGAGCAGCTCGGGGTTATGGATGATATGAATGATTTTGCATCAAGTGTTAAGGGTTGTGGATGACATAAGCCACTTTGGGTCATGAGCTCATGGTTTTGGATACTATGAACAACTTAAGGTTATGGTTGACATGAATGAATCAAGGTTGTGAGGTTAAGGCTTTAGATGCTATGAGCAACTTAAAGTTGTGGATGATAGGAACAATTCAGGATGTTTTAGGCTCAAGCCTCAAGATGTTATGAGCAACTCATGGTTGAGGGTGATATTAATGATTCTTGGTCATGAACCTATGGCTTTAATTGCTACAAATAGTTTAGAGCTGTGGATGATATGAACGACTCCAGGTTGTGAGCTCAAGGCTCAAGATGCTATAAACAGCTTAAGGTTATATATGACATGAACAACTTTGGGTCATGGGCTTAAGGCTTTAAATGCTATGAACAACTCAGGCTTGTTGATGACATGAATGACTCAAAGTCGTCTGCTCAGGGCTCTAAATGCTATGAACAAATCAAGGTTGTGGTGGACATCAGCGACTTTGGGTCATGAGTTGAGGGCTCTAGATGCTATGAACAACTGAAGGTTGTGGGTTACATGAATGACTTCGAGTGGTGAGCTTAGGGCACTAGATGCTATGAATAACTCAAGGTTGTGGATGACATGAACTACTTCAGGTTGGGAGTTTAAGGCTCTAAATACTATGAATAGCTTAAGGTTATGGATGACATGTACAACTCTGAGTGGTGTGCTTTAGGCTCTAGATGCTATAACAGCTCAGGGTTGTGGTGGACATGAATGAATCCGAGTCATGAGCTTAAGGCTTCAAATGCTATGAAATGTCAGGGTTAGGGATGCCATGAATGACTTTGGGTCATGATCTTAGGGCTCTAGAATTTATGAAAAGCTTAGGGCTATAGATGGCATGAAAAATTTCGGGTCATTGGCTTAGGGGTCTAAATGCTACGGACAACTTAGGGTTATTGATGACATGAATGACTTTGGGTTGTGTGCTTAGAGCTCTAGATGCTATGAACAACTTAAGGCTATGGATGATATGTGCCACTCCGGGTCATGAGCTCAAGCCTATGGATGCTTTGAACAACTAAGCATTGTTAATGATATGAATAACTTGATATCCTGTGAGCTAAGGCCTCTAGATGCTATGAGCAACTTAGGGTTGTGGATGATATGAATGATTCTATGTCACGAGCTAAGGGTGGTGGATGACATGAATGACTTTAAGTTGCGAGCACATGACTCAAGATACTATGAACAGCTCAAGGCTATGGTTGACAAGAACAACTTTGGGTCGTGAGCGCAAGGCTCTAGATTCTATAACTAACTCAAAGTTGTAGATGATATGAACGACTCAAGATCCCATGAGCTCAGGCCACAAGAGGCTATGGACAACTTAGAGCTATAGATAATATGAATGATTCTTAGCTATGATCTTATGGCTCTAATTTCTATGAATAGCTCAGGGTTGTGGATAACATAATGATTCTGGGTCTTGAGCTCACAACTCTAGATGTTATGAATAACCCAATGCTTATGATGACATGAATGACTTCGGGTCGTGGGTTTAGGGGTCTAAATGCTATGAATAGCTCAGGGTTGTTGATGACATAAGCAACTCTTAGTTATGTGCTTAGGGCTCCAAATGTTATGAACAACTCAAGCATATAGATGATATGTGCCACTCAGGGTTGTTGATCACATGAACAACTCTAGCTCATGAGGATATGGCTCTAGATGCTATGAGCAACACTAAGCTATGGTTGATACGAAATACCTCGGGTCATAAGCTCAGGGCTTTAGATGTTAAGAACAACTCAGGTTTGTGGATAACATGGGCTACACTAGGTTGTGAGCTCATGGTTCTGAATCTTGTGAACAACGTTGGGTTGTGGT
Organism: Vitis riparia; assembly: GCF_004353265.1. NCBI lineage: Eukaryota > Viridiplantae > Streptophyta > Magnoliopsida > Vitales > Vitaceae > Vitis > Vitis riparia. The sequence goes on along the minus strand of NW_023269719.1, from coordinate 156,074 downwards.
TGACATGAATGACTATGGGTCATGAGTTCAGGGCTCAAGATGCCACTAACAACTTAGGGTTGTGGTTGACATGAATGACTCTAGGTCGTGAGCTCAGGGCTCTAGATGTTATGAGTAACTCAAGGCTGTAGATGACATGAAAATCACCAGGTCGTGAGCTAAAGCCTCTAGATGCTATGAATAGCTCAAGGTTGTGGATGACATGAACGACTCTAGGTCATGAGCTCAAGGCTTTAGATGCTATGAATTGCTATAGGTTGTGAATGACATGGAAGACTTTAGGTCTTCATCTCAAGGCTTTGGAGGCTATGAATAACTAAAGGCTATCGAAGACATGAGGCACTCTACGTCATAGGCTCAGGGCTCTTTATGCAATCAATAGCTCTAGGTGGTAGTTCACATGAATGACCCTGGTTCGTGAGCTTAGGGGTCTAGATACAATGTATAGCTCAAGGTTATCAATGACATGAAAGACTTTAAGTCATGAGCTTAGAGCTCTAGGTGCTATGAACAACTTAGGGTTGTAAACAACATGAACAACTCAGAGTCATGAGCTTAGGGCTTTATATATTATGAACAACTCGAGGTTGTGGTTGATATGAACAACTTTGAGTCATCATCTAAAGGTTTTAGATCCTATGAACAACTCAGGGCTATGGATGACATGTGCTACTCTAGATCATCAACTTAGGGCTCTAGACATTATACATAGCTTAAGGATGTGATTGACATGAACGACTTTGGGTCATGAGCTTAAATCCTAAGATGCTATGAAAAGCTCAGGGCTGTTGATGACTTTAGTAACATTGGGTCATAAGCTTGGGGCTTTAGATGCTATGAATAACTCTTGCCTATGGTTGATTTGAACGACTTTAGGTCACGAGCTAAGGACTTTAGATGCTATGAACAACTTAGGGCTATTAATGACACGAAATAATCTAGGTCATGAGCTAAGCTCTAAATGATATGAACAACTTAAGGTTATGGATACCAAGAACATCTTAGAGTTGTGGTTGACATGAAAGACTTCAGCTTGTGATATCAAGGCTTTACATGCTATGAACAACTCAAGGTAGTCGAAGACATAAGCTATTATAGGTCGTGACCTCAGGGCTTTAAATGTTATGAACAGGTTTGGGTAAAAGTTGACATGAACAACTTAAGGTTGTGGCTGACATGAATGACTTCGGGTTATGAGCTTAGGTCTTTAGATGCTGTTAAGAGCTCAGGGTTGTCGATGACATGAAAGACTATGAGTTGTGAGCTTAGGGCTCTAGATACTACGAACAACTCAGGGGTATGGTTCACATGAACAACTCTTGGTCATGAGCTCAGGGCTTTAGATGCTATGAATAGCTCAAGGCTATGGATAACATGGGCTACTCTAGGTCATGAGCTCAAGACTCTAGATGATATGAATAGCTTGGGGTTGTGGTTAAGATGAATGAGTCTATGTCGTGAGCTCAAGGCCCTCGATGCTATGAATACTTCTGGGTTGTGGTTGATATGAACGACTCTAGGTCTTCAAGTCAAGGCTCTAGATGTTATAAACAACTTTGGGTTGTGGTTGACATGAACAATTCGAAGTTATGAGCTCTAAACTTTATATGCTATGAACAACTCAGGACTATTGATGATATGAGCTACTCTTGTTCATGAGCTCAAGGCTCTAGATGATATCAACAACTCTTGGTTGTGCTTGACATGAATGGCTTTAGGTCATGAGTGAAGGGCTCTTGATGCTATGAATAGCTCAGGGCTATCAATGACATAAAATACTATAGGTCATGAGCTCAGGGCTCTTGATGCAATGAATAGCTTAGGGTTGTGAGTGACATAAGCTACTCTAAGTCATGAGCTTAAGTCTCTAGATGTTATGAACAACTCAGTGTTGTGGATGACATGAGCTACTCTAGGTTGTGAGCTCAGGGCTCTAAATGCTATGGACACGTCAAGGTTTTGGATGATGTGAATGACTTGAGGTCATGAGCTAAGGGCTATATATAGTGTTAACATCTTAGGGTTATGGTTAGCATGAATGACTCTAAGTCATGAGCTCAAGGCTTCAGATGCTACGAACAACTTAGGGTTGTCGATGACATGTGCCATTCTAGGTCGTGAGCTTAGGGTTTTAAATGCCATGAATAGCTCTAGGCTGCAGTTGACATGAACGACTTCAAAGCATGAGCTCTTAGCTCCAGGTGGTGCGAACAACTTAAGGTTATCGATGACATGAAAGACTCCAAGTCGTGAGCTTAAGGCTCTATATTTTATTAGCAACTTAGGATTGTGGATGACATGGATGACTCTAGGTCATGAGCTCAAGGCTCTAGTTGCAATGAACAGCTCTAGGCTGTGGTTCACATGAAAGACTCCAGGTTGTGAGGTCAATGCTCTGCTATGAAAAACTCTGGGTTGTGATTGATGTGAATGACTCCAAGTCATAAGCTTAGGGCTCTAGATGCTATGAATAGCTTTAGGATGTCGTTGACATGAACGACTCTGGGTCCTGAGCTCAAGGCTTTAGATGCTATTAACAACTCAAGGTTATGGATGACATGAGTTATTTTGGTTTGTTAACTTAGGGCACTGGCTACTATGAATAACTCTGGGTTGTGCTTTACATGAACACTTCGGGTTCTTAATGCAATGAATAGCTCAGCATTGTTGATGACATAAAAGACTATGAGTTATGTGCTCAAAGCTTTTGATGCTATGAATGGCTTAGGGTTATGGATGACATTAGCTACTCTGGGTCATGAGCTCATGACTCTAAATGTTATGAACAACTCAAGGCTATGGATTACATGAGCCCCTCTAGGTCGTGAGCTTAAGGCTCTCTATGCTATAAATAGTTATGGGTTGTAGTTGACATTAACAACTCTGGGTCATGAGCTTAAGGCTCTAGATGCTATGAATAGATCAAGGTTGTTGATGACATGAAAGTCTCTAAGTCAGGAGCTCAGGGATCTAGATGCTTTGAACAACTCAAGGTTGTGGATGACATGAATGACTATCGGTTGTCAGCTCATGGCTCTAAATGTTATAAACATCTCTAGGTTGTTGTTCACATGAACGACTCTGAGACATGATCTTAGGGCTCTAAATGCTATGAATAACTTTGGATTTGGGTTGATATGAATGGCTCCGGGTGGTGAACTCAGGGCTTTAGATGCTATTAGTAAATCAAGGCTATGAATGACATGAGCTACTCTATTTTGTGAGCTCAAGGCACTGGATGCTATGAACAACTTTGGGTTGTTGTTTACATGAACAACTTCGGGTTGTGAGCTTAAGGTTCTTAATGTTATGAATAGCTTAGGACTATCGATGACATAAAAGACTACTAGTTGTGAGCTCAAAGCTTTTGATGCTATGAATGGCTTAGGGTTATGGATGACATGAGCTACTCTGGGTCATGAGCTCACGACTCTAAATGCTATAAACATCTCAGGGTTGTGGATTACATGAGCTCCTCTGGGTCGTGAGCTCAAGGCTCGATATGCTATAAATAGTTCTGGGCTATAATTGACATCAATAATTTCGAGTTGTGAGCTTAAGGTTCTAGATGCTATGAATAGCTCAAGGTCGTCGATGACATGAAAGTCTCTAAGTCATGAGCTCAGGGCCCTAGATGCTTTGAACAACTCAAGGTTTTGGATGACATGAACGCTATCAATTGTGAGTTCATGGCTCTAGATGTTATAAACATCTCTAGGTTGTGGTTCACATGAATGACTCTGAGACATTAGCTCAAGGCTCTACATGCTATGAATAGCTTCGGGTTGGGATTGACATGAATAACTTTGGGTGGTGAACTCATGGCTTTAGATGCTATTAGTAACTCAAGGGTATGAATGACATGAGCTACTCTAGTTTATGAGCTCAAGGCATTATATGCTATGAATAGCTCTAGGCTTTGGTTGACATGAACAACTCTGGGTCGTGAGGTTTGAGATCTTAATGCTATGAATAGTTCATGGTTGTGGATGACATGAGCTACTTTGAGTCATGAGCTCAAAGCTCTAGATGCTATGAACAGCTCAAGGTTGTGGATGACATGAGCTTCTCTAGGTAGTGAGCTCAGGGCTCTAGATGTTATGAACAACTTTGGGTTGTGGTTGACTTAAACAACTTTTGGTTGTGAGCTAAAGGCCTTAGATGCTATGAACAGATCATGCTTGTTGATGATGTGAAAGTATTAGGGTCATGAGTTTAAGCCTCTAAATGTTATGAACAACTCAAGGCTCTAGATGACATGAATGACATCGGGTCACAAGCTTAGGGGTCTAGATACTATGAACAACTTAGCATTGTGGTTAACATGAATGACTCTAGGTCATAAGCTTAGGGTTCTAAATGTTATCAACCACTTAGGGGTGTGGATTGGATGAGCTACTCTAGGTCATGAGCTCTCGAATTTGGATGCCACGAAAAGCTCAATGCTTCAGATTTTATGAACACCTCAAGGTTGTGGATGACATGTGCTATTCTAGGTCATCTGCTCGAGCCTCTAGTTGCTATGAATAACCTAGAGTTCTGAATGATATGAAGGACTCATGATCCCATGAGCTTAGGGCTCTAGATGTTATGAACAACTAAGGGTTGTGGATGATAAGAATGACTTAGGATCCCATGAGCTCAGGCCTTTAGATGTTATGAATCTATCAAGAGGTAGATGATATTCACGATTTTGCATCATAAGCTCAAGCCTTTGTATGCTTTGAACAAATCAGGGATGTCGATCATATGAATGACTATGGGAAGTGAGCTTAGCCCTCTAGATACTTTGAACACCTTAGGGCTATGGTTGGCATGAAAGACTCCAGGTTATGAGTTCAGGGCTTTAGAAGCTATGAACAGCTTAGAGATGTATATGATTTGAACGACTTAGGATCTCATGAGCTTAGGCCTCTAGATGCTATGAACCCCTCTAGGATATAGAAGATATGAACAATTCTACGTCATGAGCTCATGCCACTGGTGCTATGAACAACTTAGGGTCGTGCATGACATGAACAACTCCAGGTCATAAACTCAGGGCTCTAAATAACCATATGAACGACTCCAGGTCATAAGCTCGGTGATTACTACTCAAAAAGTGCTATTTTATAGCTTGTAATTAACTCTTTTAAACACTTTTGAGTATTAGTTATTACCTTTTAACTCAATTGGAATGTTAAGGACCTTTGCAATCATTTCTAATCAAATTGTGTTAAGTTTTGGTGTTTTTGATAGCTTTATGATCACCAAAGCAATCTAAGATGAGGGAAAGTTCTATATAATCCATGGCAAAGCAAATGGAATCTCATTTACAAGAAGAATACAAGCTTTGGAGCTTTTTAGTCCTTTTCCAAAAGAAAATCAAGAATGCAAGGAGGAAAAACAGAGAGAGGAATCTAACAGGAAGAAATCCAAGAGGATAGCAACTGTAGGACACATTTTAAGCACTTTCTAGAGTCCATTTTATGCATACTATATGTCATTTCGAAGCTTGGAAAGTCAGAAGTCCAATGCTTTAAGAAGTTATGGCCATTGGAAGATATACGCACCAAGCTAAAAGGCAATTTTGCAAGCTGCGAAATCACAAAGTGCAAGCTGCGAAATCAGTCTTTTCTTGCAAAATTGACGCTTTCAGCTTGCAAAATTTTCGCAGGTCATGTTGCAAGCTGTGAAATCCACCTATGTGCTCCTAGATATTTGCGACCGACTCTTTTAGATTTTTTTCTTCAGATATTTGTTGTTTAAATCCCCATTTTCTCCTTGTAATCCACCAATCATAGGATTCCGATCAACCAAAACAGTTCATTATTATTTTCAACATCAAGTACACCTATATGATCGGTCACGTCCTTGTCCTGTCTGGTTTTCATAAGGGATGGCACCTAGTCCTATCGATCACAATAACTCAATTTCATTTTCGACACAGATCACACTTGTATGATGGTTCACATTGTTGTTCTATCTGGTTTTCATCACAAACTGCATCTGATCATATAGGTACTGATAGTTTAGTTTTGATTTTAGTGAAGACCAAATCTATATGATTGATCACGTCGTTGTCATGTTGGTTTTTATCATAAACTAGACTTGGTCAAATCGGTCACTACACCTTAGTTTCATTTTCATCGTAGGTTGCATCTGTATAATTAGTCACCTAGTTGTCTTATCTATTTTTCATCATAGGTTGCACCTCGTCTGATCAGTCATGATAGCTTAATATTGTTTTCTGCGTAGATCGCATTTGTACGTTCAGTCACATCATTGTTCTATCTAGTTATCGTCATAAACTACACCTAGTCAAATCGATAATGACTACTTGTTTCATTTTCGGTGTAGATTGCATCTATATGATTAGTCATGATGTTGTCTTGTCTTGTTTTCATTATAGACCACACCTGGTCAGATAGGTCCCAAAAGTTTAGTTTCAATTTCAGTTTCATTTTTGGTGTAGACCGCATTTGCATAATCAGCCATGTAGTTGTCCTATATGGTTTTCATCACAATCGGCACCCGATCTAATTGATCATGAAAGTTTAATATCATTTTTGGCATAAACTGTACTTGTATGATTGGTCATGTTGTTGTCCTCTCTTGTATTCGTCAGAAACTGCAGTCGGTCTGATTGGTCACAATAGTTCAATATCGTTTTCAACGTAGAACTCACCTGTATGATCAATCACATCGTTGTTCTATTTGGTTTTCGTCATAGATGACACTTGGTTAGATAGTTCTTAACAGTTGAGTTTGGTTTTAGTGTAGACTAAACCTATATGATTAGTCACGTCATTGTCTTGTATGGTTTTCATCATAACCAACAACTGATTTGATCGATCGCAACATTTTAATATCATTTTTGGCATAGAGCGTAAATTGAATTGTTGGGACCTATCCAATTGGGTGCAATCTATGATGAAAACTAGATAGGACAACAATGTAACCGATCTAACCTAGTGCGATTTGTGATGAAAACCAGATAGGACAGGGAGTGGCTGATCATACAAGTGCAATCTATGTTGAAAAAGAAATTAAGCTATCGTAACTGATCGGATCGGGTATGGTTTACGATGAAAAAAAGACAGGACAACAACTTCATCGATCAGATAAGTTTGGTCTATGCCGAAACTGAAACTGAACTATCGGGACCTATCTAAATGGGTGTGGTCAGTAAGGAAAACCAAACAAAAAAACAACGTGATTGATTGTATATGTGCGATCTATGACAGAAAAAAATTGAGTTGTCATGATCGATTAGACCAGGTGTAATCTATGACAAAAACCAAATAGGATAACAACATGACTGATGGAATAGGTGCGGTCTATGTTGAAAACAAAACTAAATTGTCGTAACCAATTAGATATGGTGTCGGTTGTGATAAAAACCAGATAGAACAACTATGTGATTAATCATATAGATGCAGTCTATACCAAAATGAATCTGAGTTGCCATGACTAATCAGATTGGGTAAGGTTTATGATGAAATCCAAATAAGACAATGACATGACTAATCATACAAGTGCACTCTACATCGAAAATGATACTGAACTATCATGATCGATCGGATTAGGTCTACTCTGTGATGAAAACCAGATAGGATAACCACGTGACCGATAGTACAGGTGTTGTCTACATAAAAAACAATACTAAACTATCGTGACCGATTGGATTGGGAGCAAACTATGATGAAAACTAGATATGACAACTACGTGATTGATTATACAGATACGATCTATGCTGAAAATGAAACTGAGTTGTCATGATTAATCAGATCGAGTACGGTCCATGATGAAAACAAGACAAGACAATGGCATGATCGATCATATAGGTTTGGTCTACATCAAAACTAAAGGGAAAACCTCCAATCTCTCCATTTCCTAAGTCCATATTAGGCTAGGAACATGCATAACTATCCTAGGATTTTTCTAAATCCTATGCACAATGAAAAAAAATAACATTTTTATACTTTAAATGGATTTAGAAAGTGCTAAAAAAAACCATCTCAGATTTGAGTGTTCCCGAATCAAATCCACATGGTGAAGAAGATGAAAATTGAAATCACAGAAGTCTCGTAAACCGGAAGTCTTCCACCTCATGACTCAAACCTTGATCTTGGCACACTTCCAATGAGGAGGAAAAGAGAATGGAGTCTATGGCTCTCTATCTATCTAGATGGTGGAAGACAAAAGCTATGGAAACCCTAACCCCTAAGGGGTATTTATATGGTTCCTAAGTGGGCTTAAGTGACTTGAGCCCACATGGGCTTAGGCCACTTAATCTTAAGGGGCCTACTAATTAATTAGCCAATCCAAAGACCTTGTTCACTTACCTTGTGCAACCTTGCATAATTATCAAAATGCCCTTATGCACAAAAGTGAACCTAAAGCCAATCCAACCCTCATAATCCATGCCAACAAGGTATATGAGCTCAGAGTGAGGACCACTGGGACCCATAGGAATACCGGCTCTCTTGGAATCTAATTCTAAAGCTGATTCAACATCCCACTACAAAGAATCAATTGAACTCTAGTATCCTACGCAAATAACAACAAGACACCAAGTGCTTAGGTCCATGATCTGCTATCTATTATGTTCAAACTCCCCATGAACTGGTTTCTATAGTCTAACAAGGTGAAAGCTATCAACCTTTCAAGTCTATCTCTACCATCCTTGAGTTACAAACCCTCTTATCATGTACTCAATTGACATATCTTAGCTCTTAAAGAGTCTATGTCAAGTTCCACTTAAGGAAATACTATGACTATAGTTTCCATGAATACACCTACTTAGGATCACCCAAGGGGACACTCTGTCTCAATCCTAAGAGATACCATGGTGTCTTTTTTGAGAATACCTATTACTACCGACTTCCATCAACAATGACCCAATCCATAGGGAATATATAATCAACTTACGATCTCACCTATAGATCAAAGTTATTGATGACTTTAGCATAAGCTTAATATTCTCTCAAGGTTAAGAGACAGCACAATGAAGCAACTTGCTAAGGTCATGACTACTTGATAGCCTTAAGTCATGACTCACTATAGGTCCTATCCAATGCGTAACTGTACACACTAGTGCACTCACCATGGGAAGCCAATGATGATAGCCAAGGCTAGTCATCCCTCCAATTAGAAGGTGGTGCACTACAACCTCTAATGGGTTGCCTAGACCTATAAACTAGTTATAAACAAGTCATCTATTTATAAGGAACCCATGACTTAGATCTTTTGTGCAACTCATAGTACACCTATGTCACGTACAATGTAAAAGATGCAGGCAAGAATGCTCATAAAGTATAATACATGGAATAAAGATAGATAAAAGTGAAATTGGAATATTATTCAATAAATAATGAATTCCAAATTTATTACATCGTGATCGAACGAATTAGGTGTCGATTGTGATGAAAACTAGATAGGACAACTATGTCATGGATTGTACAAATGTGGTTTAGGTCGGAAATGAAATTAAGTTGTTATGATCGATCTAACAACAATGTGTCAATCATATAGGTTTGGTCTACACCGAAATCGAAACTGAATTGTCGAGACCAATCGGACCAGGTGTGGTCTATGATGAAAACCAAATAAGACAACGATGAGACCAATGGTATGGGTGTGGTCTATACCGAAAACAAAACTAAGGTATCGTGACCGATTGGACCGTGTACGATCTTGGACAAAAACTAGATAGAATAACGATGTGATTGATCATATGGGTTTGGTTTACGCCAAAACCAAAATTGAACTGTCAAGACCTATTTGACCAGGTGTGGTTTATGATGAAATCCAGATAGGATAACGACTTGATCGATTGTATAGGTGTGTTCTACATCGAAAATGATATTGAACTATTGTGATCGACTAGATTAAGTGCAATCTATAACAAAAATCAAGAGGGTAATAGCATGAACGATCATAGAGGTACAACTTACGCCAAAAATGATACTAAATTTTCGTGATCGATCGGATCAAGTGTCGACTGTGATGAAAACAAGATATGAAAACTACGTGATTGATTGTATAGATACAATCTATGTAAAAAATGAAATTGATCTATCATGACTGATCGAACCAGGTACTGTTTGTGATGAAAACTAGATAGGACAATGACGTGGCCTATCATATAATTATGGTCTAAGCCAAAAACTGAAACTGAATTGTCATGACCTATCTACACCAAAAACAATACTTAATTGTCATGATCGATCGCATCGGGTGTCGACTATGACAAATACCAAATAGGACAACTCCTTGGCTGATTATATAGACATGGTATATATCAAAAATGAAACTAAGTTGTTGTGATTGATCAAACTAGGTTTAGTCTATGACGAAAACCAGACAAGACAATGACGTGACTGATCGGGTTTACGTCGAAATTGAAATAGAACTATCATGACCTATCTAATTGGGTGTGGTCTATGATTGAAACTAGACAGGACAATGACATGATCAATCGTATAGGTACGGTCTATGACGAAAATGAAATTGGACTATCGTGACAAATCGGATTGGATGTCAATTGTGATGAAAACCAGATAAGACAACTACATTAATAATTATACAAATGTGATCTATGCCAAAAATGAAACTAAGCCATCATGACCGATTGAACCGGGTAAGGTCTGTGATGAATGCCAAATAGGACAACTACGTGATAATTATACAGATGTTGTTTACTCCAAAAATGAAAATGAGCTGCTATGACCGATCAGATTGGGTCTAATACGATGTGACTGATCATACAGATCTGGTCTACATCGAAACTAAAACTAAATTGTCAAGACCTACTGAACCAAGTGCAGTTTGTGATGAAAATAGGATAAGACAATGAATTGATCGATCATATAAGTGTGTTGTACACCGAAAATGATATTGAACTGTCATGACTGATTGACATAGATGCAGTATGTGATGATTACCATAAAGGACAATGACATGTTCGATTGTACAGGTGCGGTCTATGTCGACAACGATACTGAACTGTTATGACCGATCGGATTGGGTGTCGACTATGATGAAAACCAGATAAGACAACTACATGACTAATCATACAAATGCAGTCTACAAAGAAAACGAAACTAAGCTACCATGACCGATTGAACTGAGTCTAATTAGCGACAAAAACCAGATAGGACAACAGCGTGACAGATCATATAGGTCTGTTTTATGCTGAAACCAAAACTCAACTATTTGGACATATCTGACTGGGTATGGTAAGTGACGTAACCAAAAAGAACATCGATGTGACCAATCATACAGGTACGATCAACGGATAAAATGAACTTGAGTTATTGTGACGCTTAAACCAAGTTCCATCTATGAGAAAAATAAAATAGGACAATAACATGACTGATCGTTAAAATGCGGTCTATGTTGAAAATAATATTTAACTTTTGTGACCGATCGCATTTGGTGTCGACTATGATGAATACTAAATAGAACAACTAAAAGATTGATCATATAGGCGTAGTCTACATCGAAAACAAAACTAGCTATCATGATTGATCGAATTGGGTTCAGTTTGTGACGAAAACCAATCGAGTCTACGCCAAAATCGAAATAAAATAGTCTAGACCTATTTGACCGAGCGTGGTCTATGATGGAAACCAAATAGAACAATGACATGATTGATCATACAGCTACAGTCTATGATGAAAATGAAACTAAACTATCATGATTGATCGGATCGGGTGTCGATTGTGATGAAAACCAGATAGGACAACTATGTTAATAATCGTATAGATGTGATCTACGTAAAAAATGAAACTAAGCCACCATGATCGATCAGATTAGGTAAGGTGTGACAAAAACCAAATAAGACAACTACATGAAACATTGTATAAACGAGGTCATGCCAAAAATGAAACTAAGCTATTGTGACCAACTAAACCGGGTATGATCTATGACAAAAATTAGATAGGACAATGATGTGACCGATCATATAGGTTTAGTCTATGTCAAAACTAAAACTGAACTATCAAGACCTATCTAAGTAGGTGCAGTCTATGATGAAAACTAGACATGACAATGAATTGATTGATCGTACAGGTGCGTTGTACGCCAAAAATGATATTGAAATATCGTGACCAATTGAACCGGGTATATTATGTGATGATTACCAAAGAGGACAATGACATATCTGATTGTACAAGTGCGGTCTACAATGACAATGATATTGAACTATCATGATCGATTGGATCAGGTGTCGACTATGATGAAAACCAAATAGGACAATTGCATGACTAATCGTACAAATGCAATCTATGTAGAAAATGAAACTAAGTTGCCATGATCAATCAAATCGGGTCCGATAATTGATGAAAACCAAACAGGACAATGACGTGACTGATCATATAGGTATGCTTTGTCCCGAAACTAAAATTGAACTGTCGAGATTTATTTGACCAAGTGTAGTTTGTGATGAAAATCAGACAAGACAACGACTTGACTGATAGTACAGGTGCGTTCTACACCAAAAATGATACTTAACTATTGCGACCTACCGGACTAGGAGCAGTATGTGATGATTACCAGATAGAACAATGATATGTCCGATTGTACAGGTGTGGTCTATGCCAAACACGATACTAAACTATCATGAACTATTGGATAGGGTATCGACTATGACAAAAACCAGATAGGACAACTGCGTGATTAATCGTATAGATGCGGTCTTCGTAGAAAATGAAATTTAGCTTCCATGATCGATCAAATTGGGTCTAATTAGTGACATAAACCAAACAAGGCAATGACGTGGTCCATTGTATAGGTCCGCTCTACATCAAAACTGGAACTCAATTGTTTAGGACTTATCTAATTGAGTACGGTCTGTGATGTAAACCAAACGGGACAACGATGTGACCAATCATACAGGTGTAGTTTACGTAGAAAACAAAATTGAGTTGTCATGATTGCTTGGATCGAGTGCCATTTATGAAAAAACCAGATAGGACAATAATGTGACCGATTGTACAAGTGCAGTTTATTCCGAGCACGATACTTAACTATGGTGACCGATCGCATCGAGTGCTAACTATGATAAAAACTATATAGGACAACTACATGATTGATTATACATATGTGGTCTATGCCAAAAATGAAACTGAGATGTCGTGATCGATCAAATCGGAACTAGTCTTTGACAAACATAAGATAGTATAACAACATAGCTTATTTGGTATCGACTATGACAAAAACCAAGATAGAATTGTTAGGACTTATTTGACCAGGTGTGATCTGTGATGGAAACGAGATATGACAATGACATGACCGATCATATAAGGCGGTCTACATTAAAAATAAAACTGAACAATTGTGATCGATTACATCGGATGCCAATTATGATGAAAACCAAATAGGACAACTATATGACTAATCATATAGATATGGTCTATACCAAAAATGAAATTGAGTTACCATGACTTATCAGACTGGGTACAACCTGTGATGAAAACTAGATAGGACAACTACATGATAGATCACACAAATACGGTTTACATTGAAAACTAAACTAAGTTTCGTGACTGGCTAGACTAGGTACGGTTTGTGATGAACACCAAACAAGAAAATGATGTGATTGATCATATAGGTCTGGTCTATGCCAAAATTGAAACTGAACTGGTGGGACCTTTCTAACCGGATATGGTCTGTGATGAAAACCAAACTGGACAACAATGCAACCAATTTATAGGTTGGGTCTATGCCAAAATCAAAACTGAACTGTCGAGACCTATCTGGCCAAATGCGCTCTATGATGACTACTAGATAGAACAACGACATGATCGTCGTATAAGTGCATTCTATGTCAAAAATGATACTGAAGAATCTGTGATGAAAATAACATGAAAATGACGTGACCAATCATACAGGTGCAATCTACGCCGAAAATAATACTAAACTTTCGTGATCAATTAGATCGAGTACCAACTATGATGAAAACCAGATAGGATAACTGTTAGGATAAAGTCCTTAAAAGCATGACATGATACACGAAATTTGAAATTTATTATTTATTTAATGATGTTCCAGTTTCACTTTTATCTATCCTTATTCCATGTATTATACTTTATGAGCATTCTTGCCTGCATCTTTGGCATTATATGTGACTTAGGTGATTTAGGAGTTGCATAGAAGATTTAAGTCATGGATTCCTTGCAAATAAATGACTTGTTCACAACCGATTCATAGGTCTAGGCAACCCATTAGAGGTTGTAGTGCACCACCTCCTAATTGGAGGGATGGCTAGTCTTGGCTATCGGGATGAGTGTCCCATGATGAGTGCACTAGTGTGTGTACAGTTACACATTGGATAGGACCTATGGTGAGTCATGACTTAAGGCTATCAAGTAGTCATGGCCTCACCAAGCTACTTCATTGTGTTGTCTTTCAACTTTGAGAGAATATTGAGCTTATGCTAAAGTTAGCAATGACTTTGACCTACGAGTGAGATCATAAGCTGATCATATATTCCTTATGGATTGGGTCATTGTTGATGGAAACCGTTAGTAATAGGTATTCTCAATAAAGGCTTGGGATTGAGACAGTGTGTCCTGTTAAGTCATCCTAAGGAGGTGTGTTCATGGAAACTATGGCCATAGTACATCCTTAATTGGAACCTGACATAGGCTCTTTTGAGAGCTAAGATATGTCAATTGAACACACAATAGGAGGATCTATAACTCAAGGATAGTAGAGGTAGACTTGAAAGGATACCTTTCACCTTGTTAGACTACGAACACCAGTTCATGGAAAGACTGAACACAATGGATAGAAGGTCACAGACACGAGCACTTGGTGTCTCATTGTTATTTACATAGGATACTAGAGTTTAGTTGATTCTCTATAGTGGAATGGTGAATCAACTTTAGAATTGGATTTTGAGGGAGCTGGTATTCTTATAAGCCCTAATGGTCCCTGCTCTGAGCTCAATACCTTGTTGGCATGGGTTATGAGGGTCGGATTAGCTCTAGGTTCACTTTTGTGCATAAGGGTGTTTTGATAATTATGCAAGGTTGCACAAGGATAAGTGAACAAGGTCTCTGGATTGGGCTAATTGATTAATTAGTAGGCCCTATTGGGTTAATTAATCAATTAAAACCCATTTTGGGCTAGATTAAGTGACCCAAGCTTATGTGGGCTCAAATCATTTGAGCCCACCTAGGAACCTTATAAATACCCCTAGGGGTTAGGATTTCCATAGCTTTTCTCTTCCACCATCTAGAGAGATAGAGAGCCATTGCCTCCACCTTCTTTTCTTCCCAACCAAAAGTGTGCCAAGATCAAGGTTTGAGTTATCAGGTGGAAGATTGTGGGTTTATGAGATCTACTACAACTTTAGAGTTATCTACATCGATTAGAATTGATCCGAGAACATTCGGATCAAAGGTATGTGACTTTATTCTCTAGATTTATGTTTTCTATGGTATTCTTATTGTTTTTGAATACCTATTTATCTATTGCGATAGATTTAGAGAGCCTATGATAGATTTGCATGGACCCTACACGATCTAGGGCATGGGAATAGAGTAATCCAAGGTTCCCAAAAATTGGTATCAGAGCCCTAGGGTAGGTTCTAGCATGTTAAATCTATTTTAGGGTGTGCTAACTTTGTTTTGCAGGGTTTTATTATTCATCCCTTAGCCCCAAGGGATGAATGAATGAGATATTTTTATTCGTTCAATTAAATATATCAATATATTTGGATTGATTGATTATAATTGTGATATGATCTTTGATTATTATTCTCTACTTTGGGTTGTACACCCCACAAGGGGTATAGGATTTTTATTTGCTAGTAAAAATCTTTGTTTTTCAATAGATGGGTTGTAAGCTCCTTTATAGCAGCATAGGATTTTTTATTATTGTAAAAAAAAAAAAAAAATCAGTTTTTGCATCCTTATATGGTGACCCAAGAGAAAATATGGAATCTTAAAAGTTCTTTTTGAGATTCAATGTTAGTTATAGAAAAAATAAGAAATCTTGGAAGTTCTTCATTTGAGATCTTTGGTAGCCCAGTTTCATCATCTTTAACTTAAAATCAGGATAACTTTTTGTGAGTTTATTAAAGAAAGTAAACTATAGTTTTGAATATTAAGAAGTCATGAATCCAAGGCTCCAAATGGATTATAATTCGGAGTTAAAACAAGGGAGATATGACTGATTGAAGCAAGGTTGAGCAAAGAGCATGGAAACACAATCACTCTGACTTAAACTCAATATTGGAGATATCCTTTATGAGATTTTTAAGGCAAACCATATATGATTTTGAATCTCAAGAAGTCAGGAATCCAATGCTTCAAACGGATTTCAATTCAGAATTGAAACGAGGGAGATATGACTAATTGAAGAAAGACTGCACAAAAGGCATGCAATTACGGGATTGAGTTCGAGCCAAATTATTTTTTGGTTGTTTGGGCTCAATTTCTGGGCCTCTTTTTGGGCTCTTTTTGTGGCAATTGGGCCCATTAGGTTTTTTCTTTTTTACTAACCCTATATTTGGTTTTAGGGCTAATTTTAATTACCAAATTTACAACAGGATCCTTAAGGCTATGGGAATTATTTATTTAATTTCGTTTTATGTCTTTTATGTTTTTTTATTTTTGGCATAGAATATATTTTTCTATTCTTAAGTTAATGAATTTTCATATTTTTCCTTGTTTTATATAATTTATTAAATTGGAATGTGCTAGAAATTAGGAAACTTTTTATTTTAGGTAAAGACAAGTTGGAAATAAATAAAAAACTTACTTCATTTTCAAACTTAAACTCTTAGATATTTTTTTTAAAAAAAAATAAATCTTTTTAGATTTTAGATCTCTAAGAATCTTTTTCTTTTAAGGAAGAAGTTTTATTTTTCCAAGTCTTTATGAAATAAAATCTTTCCTAGTTAGCACAAGATTCTAATTTGAAGAAATAAATTGTTTTTGGAAAAATATATGATAGATAATTCATGATTAAGATAGCTTACCAAGATATTGTTTCAAATAAAATAAAGTAAAATGGTAATTTTGGATTTTCTTAAAAGAATAAATTTTCATTAGTTTTATTTCCATTATTATTTATTTAAGAAATTGGTTGTTGTCATTTGGAATTTCAAATTCCTTTTTTTCCTTTATTTGGGTTAGGTGGTTCTCTAGGCTTCCCCCCTAGAGAGAAGGATAATGACACCTAAATTAGTCCTCTAGACTTTCCCCCCTGAGAAAAGGAGGAAACCGTTTAGTTTGAAAAGGAAAGTTTATAGATAAGGAATATGAAAGATATCCCTATTTGGCACAAGAGTTCCAATTCAAGTAAGACATAAAAGTTTTGGAAATTCTCATGATAGATAATTTATTTTAAAATAGTTAACAAAATTATCTTAAAGTCGTTCTTCCAAAATATTAAGTGGGAGCGGGCCATAGGCAAAGCCCATAGCCTCCAAGATCGAGCCCATCTTGATTTTGTGCCCATCACCATCCTAAAGATGGGGTGGCCCAAGGAATCAAGGGATATGGACTATTCTTTATGGACAAGACTATATATGTTTGTAGCAGGAGTGGCCAATCCTAAAGATGAAACTCTTCACTTGGTAACATTGATGTCAAGGATCTTGGTCACACACTTAACTTAGACATGAAGTGGTAGAATCACCTAAAGTGGTCCCACTTGCATGGGCTAAGGGCTAAACCTAAAGGTATGTTGATCAATGCCTTAGGATAACCTTTGGAGGTTTAAGGCAAGTTGATTAATTATAGAGGGTCTCTACCTAGTAATAAGAGTCATGACTTGCCTAAAGTAGGCTTGATTCTTATGATACTAGGATACCTTGCCTGGATATATGTAGTTTGAGAGCACTACATTTTTGATAAATTAATTACCAATTTGCCTTGAATGCTTAGTTCCTTTTATTGATGCATGGAATTATTGTTTTTATTATGGATATCATGTCTTTAACCTGTCACCTTTTATCTTTTGTTTAAATTGGACCTAATTTTAGACTAAAAATAATCTAGATATAGTATTAATTTCATAGAAGTTGTTTTTTGTAAAGTTTGTTATTTCCTTTGAACAAACCTATCATAAAGCAAGAGAAGCATATCAAAGGTGGCATAAGATGGATCAAAAAGCTAAGTCTCTCATACTTGGGTCTTTAGATAACGTATTGCAAAAGCAACATATGTCTATTGCCATAGTATGATATTCCTTTAAAGTTGCAAGGGTTATTTGGTTCTGAGGGCAAAGTCAATTAGACAAGTTGCCCTTAAGACTATTATGAACACTAGGATTCAAGTTATCTTAGAGATCTTACCATATTTTTTTGGGATGGGTAAGAAGATTCTCAAAGAGTAAAAGGGAGTACATATGGAAGTCAAGGTTCTTCATTTTTTTTCTAATAAGAAGAAGAACAACAACACCAATAAGGGAAGTTCAAGAAAATGAATGAGAGAACAAACTCATAGGCAATGATTCCTTTGTGACCTTTCAAGACACTAGAAAGGGAATGCTAAGAGTGCCTAAGGATAGGTAAGTACACATCATATTCTCATTGTTAAATAAATAGTGGTGGATTTCACCAATTGTGGTGGATAGATTCCAGGCCCACTATCTGTAGTTCTTTACAGGGTTTTCAACAAGTGAGAAGGTCACATGGTGGGATTTACTTACCTTAGCTTCAGTTTCAAGGTTAGTTATGCAAGTTAGTGAGAGGTATCACTTTTTTTTTTTTATGTGAAACACCATTATCATTTTGCCAAGTAATGAGAATAGTCAGATCTCACTAAAAGAAAAAACCTAGCATTAATCAAACATTTGGCTTCTAATGCCTAGGTTATATCAATCTATATAGGATCCAAAGACTAATTAAGTCTGGATCTTCTTAATCCAGAAGATCTTTTAGTCTATGAATCCTATATAGATGGTAAAATGACCAAGAGGCCCTTTTATTTTTGAAGGGCATGGAACCAGGGAATGTTTGGAGTTAGTGCATACTCACATGTATGAACCTTTTTGTGTTTATATATGGAAAGTATGGGTATTTGATCATTTTATTGATAAATACTATAGGTTTGGATATGTAGATAGGAAATCTAATGCCTTGGATAAACTCATTGAATTTAAGACAGAATCAAATAACCTATTAGGTAAACATATCAAGGCACTTCCATTAGATCGAGGTGGTTTGTCTAGGAGGTTTGATCCTTTCTATATGAAGCATGAGACGATATCCTAGTTGTGTGCACCAAGGATTCCATTGCAAAATGGAGTAATGGAAAGAAGATATTAAGCTTTGATAGACAAAGTGAGATCGGTGATTAGTTTCTCATTAATTCCCATATTCTTTGGGGATATGTCTTAAAGACTGTAATACCTCTTCTTTTTCTAAAGAGGTGTATTAATTTATAGGATATCCAAGAGGATTTCAGGATTATTACTTTATAGTCAGGATTATCAGAAGGTGTTTGTTGCTACAAATACTAGATTTTTTATGTAGACTATATAATATGTAATAAGGTAAATGATGATATAGATTTGATAATATAGAAGATAGTCCCACTATACATAAGATACTATGGATCCAGTACCAACCATTCCCATTTCTAGTACACTGATGCCTTATCATAGTGGGAGGGTTGTTAAGCAACCATATCGATTCATGTATTTGGGAAAGTCTTTCGAGGCCATTATAAAGGAACATGAGATTGGCTCATAGATTACAATGAAGCAATGAGCAATGTGGATGCACATCTTTGGTAAAAAGCTATGGAGGTAGAGTTAGAATCCTTGTGATTCTAATATAGTCTGGGTTCCTATAGAAACACCTAAAGGGATAAAACCCATAGGTGTAAGTTTGTTTACAATAGGAGTAAACGAGAAGATGGAAAATTTTGAGATTTATGTGGCTAGGTTATAGCTAAAGGTTATAGTTCGAACCATTATTTCAAATATAGGAAACCTTTTCACCAGTAGCCATATTTAATCCATCAAAATACGACTACCTTTTGTGGTGTATCTTATTTATGAGATATTACAATAGGATGTCAAGATAGTTTTCTTAAATTATTGTCTTGATATTAGCATCCATATGATGTAACCAAATATTTTCATAACAAATGGCCTTGTGTGTACAAGAAGGTGTAGGGAAGCATGGTGGTCTTTATGATCTTGTATACTGATGGCATTCTACTAATTGGTAAGGATATAGGGTTATCGTCATTAGTTAAGATCTGGTTGTCTACTCAATTCCAGATGAAGGATCTAGGAAAAGCATAGTATATTCTTAGGATTAAGGTCCTTAGGGACCACAAGAATAGGAAACTAACGTTATCTCAAGCTACCTACATCGACAAGATTTTGGTCAAGTATATGATGTAGGATTCCAAGAAAGGTTTGTTACCTTTTACACATGGAATTCCTCTTTCTCTAGATCGGTGTCCTAAAACACCTAAGAAGAAAGAGCGAATGCACTCAGTACCCTATGACTCTACACTGGGTACTCTTATGTATACGATGCTATGTACTAGGCCAGATATTTACTTTGCAGTGGGTATGGTGAGTAGATATCAGTCAAATCTAGGTATAAAACGTTAGATAGTTGTCAAGCATATACTTAAGTATCTTAGGGGGACAAGGGATTATATGCTTGTGCTCCAAAGTATTGAGATAGTTTAGAGGGTGAGATGATGGTTTTATTTCTTTAATGTTCCATGTGAGAGTTAGATCATCATGCCACTTAAAAATTGTTTTTTGATCAGCATGATGTTGTAAATTTTAGTACTTTTTATTTTTATTTTTCTCTCCTTCATTGCTAAGGGACTAGCAATATGTCGGTTGGGGGGAGTGATTACTACTCAAAAAGTGCTATTTCATATCTTGTAATTAACTCTTTTAAACACTCTTGAGTAGTAATTATTACCTTTTAACCCAATTAACATGTTAAGGACCCTTGCAATCAATTCTAATCAAATTGTGTAAGTTTTGGTGTTTTTGTTAGTAATTTGATCACCAAAGCAATCCAAGATTGAGGAGTTATTTGGAATCCATGGCAAAGCAATGAAGAGCTCAAATTCATGAAGAACGAAGCTTTGGAGCTCTATAGCCCTTTGCCAAAGTCGTTCAAAGTAAAGCAATGGAGAGAAGCAAGGAGAGAGGAAAAACAGAGTGAA
The DNA here is from genome assembly GCF_004353265.1 of Vitis riparia. Taxonomy (NCBI): domain Eukaryota; kingdom Viridiplantae; phylum Streptophyta; class Magnoliopsida; order Vitales; family Vitaceae; genus Vitis; species Vitis riparia. The sequence continues at coordinate 134,925 of NW_023269719.1, read as the reverse complement.
AAAAAATAGAGGACAGCAGCTGCAGTCTTCCTTCACACTTTTGGAGCACTTTCTGAAGTTCATTTTCTACATGCTATATACCATTTCAAAGCTCAGGAAGTCAAGAATCCAACGCTTCAAACCGTGTACGATTTGGAGCTGAAATGAGGAAGTTACAGCCATTGGAAGCCAATCACTCCAAGCTAAAGGAAGAATTTTGCACAGCATTGCGAAATCACCCTTTTGTTGCGAAATGATTTCGCAGCCTTTTTGCACAGTGCTGTGGAATTCCTCTGAAGTTTCACAATGCGATGGAAGCCAAACACCACAAGATGAAAGCCAACTTCGCAGCGCTGCGGAATCAGCCTTTAATTGCGAAGTGATTTTGCAGCCCTTTTTGTGCATCTGCGAAATCTCGCAGACCTCATTTTCACCTGCGAAATGGTCCTTAGCGCTTCCCGATATTTGTGACCGACACTTGGAGATATTTTTCTTCAGATTTTTGATGTCTAAATCCCCAAACTCTCCTTGTAACCCACCTATCATAGGATTCCTTAGTTATTAAGTTTGGGAAAGGGGTGAATAACCTCAGATATTTTGTTTTGTAATTTTCTTTATATATATCTCTCGAGAGCTTGTTCTTGAGGATGGTGGTTACGACGAGGAAGCATCCTTTGTACAAATTTTCAAGGAAGTAAAATAAAGAGCACTTGCTCTATTTTTCCTATATATTCTTGTTTTCTCTTTAGTTTTCTTTCTAGCCAATCAAACTCTGAGGATTTTTCCTCAGAGGATGAGAGGCTGGGCTCTTTGTCTCTTGGAGTGAAGAAAGCCGGGTAAGTTTCTGAATGAAAAATTGGAAGTTTTGTTGTTTTATTTTTTAATGAAGAGAAAGTGTGACCTGTTAATGGTTTTTATCTTTTTAGTTAACTTAAAGTGCCTTTAAATCACCTGGGCCAACACTTGGTAAGGCAAGTGATCTCCGTCCATGGAGATTCACTAGTTTACCCCTTGCGAGCCTCTGGGAGGTGAATTGAAGGTAGGATTTTCTAGAATTGCCAACACTTGGTAAGCTTTTGGACTCCAAGGAGACATCCATTAGTTGTCTCTTGCGAGCTTTTGACGGGTAATCCAAGGTTAAAGATCACCTTGAATGGCAAGTGCTAGGTGAGAGGCACGAGCCATTGCAAGTTGCATCAGTGAGAGGGATTTAATGTTTGAACCCATTAATGGGAAGCATCTGTACAACACCGACGAGGAAAAGAAACAAGTGACCGGAACTCCCTTTTTGTATGAGGAATCTGAGCCTAGTAATCTGAAACTCCAAGAAACATTTTTCTTTGTAGTTAAAATTAGTTACTATTTTTGGTTAGCTTAAAACCAAACCTTTTTCATTCAAACATCTTTATGTTTTCTTTTAAAGCTAACCTTGAAATGAAAAGACACCAATTCAGCTTTGAATTAATATCATTTGCAAAGTGAAAACCCATCCCAGTGAACGATCCTAGAGCCACTATGCTATAGTAGCTTTGTCTTTGCTACCCTAGTTCATGGTGTAATAGGTTATAAATTTTGTTGATTACTCCCTCAATCAAGGAGCACCAGCTGGACAGGAATCAGCTGAGACACCAATTAGGCACGAATCACATGGGAACATAGTAATCTAGGCTTCCCAACAACAACTACGTGACTAATCATATAGATGCAGTCTATTTCAAAAGAGAAATTCAGCTGCCATGACTAATTGAATTGGGTCCGATCTGTGACGAAAACCAGATAGGACAATAATGTAACTGATCATATAGGTCTGGTCTATGCTAAAACCAAAATTGAACTATCGGGACCTATCTCACTGGGTGCTATCTTTGATGACAACCAGGTAGGACAATGACGTGACTAATCATACAAGTGCGGTCTCTTCTGAATTAAAAACTAAGTTGTCATGATCGATTAGACCGAGTGCCATCAGTGATGAAAACCAGATAGGACAGTGACATAAACAAATGTACTGGTGTAGTTTATGCTAAAAATAATACTGAACTATCATAACTCATCGGATTAGATGCCAAATGTGACGAAAACCATACAGGACGACTATGTGACTAATTGTAGAGATACGGTATATGCTAAAAATGAAACTGAGCTGCCATGACTGATCGAATCATGTCCAGTCTATGAAGAAAACCAAATAGTACAATGATGTGACTGATTATATAGGTGCGGTCTATGCCGAAAATGATACTTAACATTCATGACTAATCGGATTAGGTGCCAATTATGACTAAAACCAGATAGGACAACTACGTGACTGATTATGTAGATGCGGTCTACGTCGAAAATGAAACTGAGTTGTCATGACCGGCAGAACCAGGTCCTATATTTGACGAAACCAGATAGGACAACGATGTGACCAATTGTACAGGTTTAATCTACACCAAAACTGAAATTGAACTATCAGGACCTATCTGAGTGGGTGCAGTCTATGATGAAAACCAGATAGAACAATGATATGATTGATCATACAAGTGCAGTCTATGCCGAAAACAGAACTAGGTTGTCGTGACCTATTCGATTGGGTGTTGTCTGTGATGAAAACTAGACATAATCGTGATCGATTAAACCGGGTGCTGATTGTGATGAAAACTAAATAGGAAAATGACATGACCAATGGTACAAATGTGGTCTATGGTGAAAATGAAACTCAACTACTGTTTTAGATCGAATTCGGTATAATTTATGGCAAAAACCAGATATGACAATGACGTGACAAATTGTACGGGTGCAGTGTACGCTGAAAACAATACGAAACTTTCATGATTGGTCAAATCGGGTACGGTTTGTGATGAAAACCAAATAGGACAACTACGTGACTAATCATTTAGATGCAGTTTATGTCAAAAATGAAACTGAGCTATTATGATCGATCGAACCGATTTCCAATTTTTTACGAAAGCCAAATAGCACAACGATGTGATCAATCATATAGGTCTGGTCTACGTCAAAACCAAAACTAATCTATCAGGACCTATCTAATCGAGTTCAGTTTGCGATGAAAACCAAATAGGATAATGACCTGACCGATAGTACAGGTACAATCTATGCTAAAAATGGAACGGAGTTATCATGACCGATCCGATCGAGCGTTGTCTGTGATGAAAACCAAACAGAACAATGGCGTGATCAAATATGAAGGTGGGTCTATATCGAAAACAATATTGAACTCTTGTGATTGATTGAACTAGGTCCTGACTATGACAAAAAATCAAATAACACAACAGTGTGACCGGTCATATAGATGCAATCTACGTAGAAAAAGAAACTTAGCTACCGTGTCAAATCATACCTGGTGCGATTTGTGACAAAAACCAGATAAGACAATGATGTGATCAATCTATTAGTCTGGTTTATGGTGAAACTGAACTAAATTTTTGAGACTTATCTAACTGAGGTGCACTGTGTGATGAAAAGCAAATAGGATAACAACATGACTAATCATATAGGTGTGTTCTACATAAAAAACAATATTGAACTCTTGTGAATGATCGAATAGGGTGTCGTCTATGATGAAAACAAGACGTGACAAGGATGTGATCAATCGTATGGGTGCGGTGTACACCAAAAATGATATTGAACTTTCATGATTGATCGGATTGGGTGTCGTGTGTGACAAAAACCACATAGGACAACTACATGACTAATCGTTCATATGCATTCTACACCGAAAATGAAACTAAGCTGCCATGATTGATAAGACCGGGTGTCATCTTTGATGAAAACCAAACAAGACGATAGCGTGACCAATTGTACAGGTAATGAACTATCATTATCAAATCGAGTCTAGTCTGTGACAAAAGCTAGATAAGACAATGACGTGATTGATCATATAGGTCTAATCGATGCTGAAACTGAATTAAACTGTCAGGACCTATCTAATTAGGTACGATCTGTGATCAAAACTAGATAGAATAATGATTTGATCTATCACACAAGTACGGTCTAAGTTGAAAACAAAACTGAGTTGTAGTGACCGATTTGACTAGGTGTGGTATTTGATAAAAACCAAATAGGACAACGACATGATCGAATGTATAGGTTTGGTCTAAGTCGAAATTGAAACTAAACTGTTGGGACTTATCTAACCAGTTTCCATCTATGATGAAAACATGACAAGACAACAACGTGATCGATCGTATAGGTGTCATATATGCAAAAAATGATAATGAACTGTCATGGTCGATCGGATTAGGTGCCAACTATGGTGAAAACCAGATAGTACAACTATGTGACTAATCGTACATATGTGGTCTACACTAAAAAGGAAACTAAGTTATCGTGATTGATTGAATTATGTCTGGTTTACGACAAAAACCAAACAGGATAATGACGTGATCGATCGTATAGGTTTGGTCTACGCCGAAATCGAAACCGAACTATTGGGACCTTTCTGATAGGGTGTGGTCTGTGATGAAAACCAAACAAGACAACACTGTGACCAATAGTATAGGTGCGATCTATGCTAAAAACAAAACTAAGTTGTTATGACCAACCGATTAAATGTGACCCGTGACAAAAACCAGATAGGACAATGACGTGACTGAATGAGCAGGTGTGGTTTACACCAAAAAGGATATTAAATTGTCATGATTGATCGGATCAAATGTCATCTTTGAGGAAAATTAGACAAAATAACGACGTGACCAATTTATAGGTTTGGTCTATGCCAAAATCGAAATTGAACTGTCGGGTACTATCTGACCAACTATGCTCTTTGATGAAAACTAGATAGGATAGTGACGTGACAGATCCTACAGGTGCGTTCTATACTGAAAATGATACTAAACTATCATGGCTAATCGGAACGGGTAGCTTGTGATAAAAACTAAACATGACAACAACGTGACCAATCTATCTGGTCTACCTCGAAATCGAAATTGAACTATCTGGACCAATCTAACCGGTCGTGGTCTATGATGAAAACTAATTAGGACAACAATGTGACTAATTGTACAGGTGCAGTCTATATTGAAAGCAAAATTGAGTTTTCATGATCAATTGGATCAGGTGCCGATTGGGACGAAAATCACATTAAACAACTATGTGACTAATTGTACAGATGTGGTCTATGCCAAAAATGAAACTAAGATACCTTGCTTGATTGAACCGCGTTCGATTTATGATGAAAAACAGACATGACAATGAATGTTACCCATCATATAGGTGTGGTCTACACCGAAACTGAAACTAAACTTTTGGGACTTATCTGACCAGGTGTAGTCTGTGATGAAAACCAGATAGGACAACGATGCGGTCAGTCATATAGGTGCGGTCTATGTAAAAAGTGATATTGTACTACCATGATCAACCAAACTGATTGTAGTCTATGATAAAAACAAGAAAAAGCAAAGACATGACTGATCATGTTAGGAACCTTGAATTACTCCATTCCCATGCTCTAGATCGTGTAGGGTGCATACAAATCTATATTAGGCTCTCTAAATCTATCACAATGGATAAACAGGCATTCAAAAACAATATGAATACCATAGAAAACATAGATCTAGAGAATAAAGCCACATACCTTTGATTTAAATGTTCCCGGATTGATTCCAAAAATGTAGATAACTCTAAAGTCGTTGTTGATCTTTTAAACACCATGATCTTCTGCATGATGAATCTTCCTTATGTCTTAACACTAAGACGGTGGAGATCTCAAGGGTGGAGGCTAGAGTTCTCTCTCTAGATTGAAGGAGAGAATGACAAGACTTAGAAAACCTAACCCCTAAAGGAGTATTTATAGGTTTCCTACTAGGCTTAAGCGACTTAAGCCCAACATGGGCTTAGGTCACTTAATCATACCACATATCAAGAATTATAAAAGAGACTACTCTATACATTAAATCAAAAAATATAAAAAAGCTACTCATGACGAGAATTCTAAAAAATCTTTACAATTCTCTATACAATTTTATATTAGCTTCCATTAATTCATAGATATTTGTAGATGCCTCTAGATTTTGTTATAAGCTTTGGAATAAATTTAAAATTTAATCGAATAAATGTATTTACAAAATAATTGCCACGTGTAGCCTGTGCGCGCGACTCCATGCACTCGCCCAAGTGTTGTAGCCCTGTAAACAATGAGAGTATTTCCTAAGTTCAATTATTCATCAAATTTTGAATTTATTCCAAAGACTACTCCATAAATCACAACAATTCAATATTATTTTTGTCATAGAATGCATTTGTATGATCAGTTATGTCATTGTCCTATGTTGTTTTCATCACAAACCTCACCTGGTTCGATCGGTCATGACAACTCAATTCTTTTTTTGGTGTAGACTACACTTGTACGATCGATCATGTCATTGTCCTGTTTAGTTTTCACCACAAACTACTCCCGATCTGATCGGTCACATCATTATCCTATCTAGTTTTCATCATAGACCGCACCTAGTTAGATAGGTCTTGATTGTTCAATTTCAATTTCAACATAGACAAGACCTATACAATTGGTCATGTTGCTTTCCTTTATAGTTTTCGTTACAAGTCGAACCTGGTTCGATTGATCATGACAACTCTATTTCATTTTTGGTGTAGACCACATCTATATGATCAGTGACATCATTGTCTTATTTGGTTTTCATCATAGACCACACCCGATGAGATAGGTCCTGACCATTTAGTTTTGATTTTGACATAGACCAAACCTATATGATCGGTTATGTCATTGTCCTATTTGGTTTTCATCAAAGACTAGACCTAGTCCCATTGGTCACAACAACTCTATTTCATTTTTGGTGTAGATCACATCTATATGATTAGTCACGTAGTTGTCCTATTTGGTTTTCGTCAAAGTCAACCCCTAATCCAATCAGTCATGAAAGTTCAATATCATTTTCGGAGTAGACTGCATATGTCTAAATTTTCACGTAGTTGTCCTATCTGGTTTTCATGTCTTGTCTTGTCTAGTTTTCATCATAAATCGTACCCGATCAGATGGGGGCCCGACAGTTCTATTTTGGTTTCGGCATAGACCAGACCTCTATGGTCGATCATGTCATTGTCCTATCTAGTTTTCATCACAGATCATACCTGATCTAATCAGTCATGGTAGATCAATTTTATTTTCAATGTAGACCACATATGTCTAAATTTTCATGTAGTTGTCCTATTTGGTTTTCGTCATAGATTACACCCGATTCGATCCGTCATGATAATTTAGTATCATTTTCCATGTAGAACACACTTGTATGATCAGTCATGTCATTGTCTTGTATCATTTTTGTCATAGGCCTCACCCATTCCGATTGGTCATGACAGCTCAATTTTGAGTTTAGGCATGGAACACACTTGTACGATCATTCACATCATTGTCCAATTTGGTTTTCAACATAAACCACTGATTCATCCCCAGCAATGGCGCCATTTGATTCATGCGCCAGACGGGTGTTATCAACAAAATTTATAAAACCTAAATCACCTTACAGTAGGGTAGCATGGCTACTATAGTATAGTTGCTCTAGGATCGTCCACATGGATGGGTTTTCTTCGTACTAGTGACTTTAGTGAAGATAATGAAATGGTGCTTTTCCTTATAAAAATTAACTTTTAAAGAAAATGGAATTGTGGTTGAAAAAGTTGATTTTAAGTTAAGCAAAAATAGCAATTGAAGTTAACTACAAAAAGAATGTCACTTAGAGCTTTAGGTCACTAGGATCGAGTTCCTTAGACAAAAAGGGAGATTTCAGATCTTCTCCTCGCATTGAGGATAATAACATAAAGGATGGTTATCTCCCGAACGGGTTTTGTATTTAGCAATTAAGATTTAATCCAAGGGGTTCATGAAAAATGGTAGTTGCTTCCCATTAATGGCTTCAAACACTAAAGAGCCTCACCTTGAACCACCTTCCAATGGCTCATACTTCATAACTAATGAACATCCATGGATCTAGCAATAAGCATCCATAGAATTTGAAAATCTTACCAAGTATTAGCCATTCAAGGTTATTCTCACCTTGAACCACCTTTTAATGGCTCGTACTTGATAACTAATGGACATCCATGGATCTAGCAATAAGCATCCATAGAATCTGAAAAGCTTACCAAGTATTGGCCATTCAAGGTAATTCTAAGGGATTTAAAGCTAAACCTTGAAATAAAAACCATTAATGGTTAACGACTACCTTCATTTAAAGCAAGGAAAACTCCCACCTTTTCATCCAGGTCCTTCACCTAGTTTCCATCACTCCAAGAAACGTAAAACTTAGCCACTCATCCCCTGAGAAATCATCCTCAGAGGTTGTTTTGCTATAAAGAAAAATGAAAAACAAAATAAGAAGGAAAGGCAGAGTAAGGGCTCTGTATATTTCTTCATACGGGAATTACAAGTGTCGTCTTTTTTCAAAAGATTATACAAAAAGATATTATATAGAGAAGTCTTTCCAACCCTCCTTTATAGTTCCTAACCAAGAAATCCTATTATTGGTTGATTACAAGGAGAAAATAGTAATTTACACAAAAATCTGGAGATAAAAATCTAACAGAGTCGGTGCATAGGAAGATTTCGTAGACCATGTGAAATTTCGCTTGGTGTGCGAAATTCGTTTTTGCTGCATCTTGTGGTTTCACAGGGTGTACAAAATTTTGCACAGTGTGCAAAATTGTCCTTCACTCAGTCCTGCAGTTGCTCCTTCTCTTGATTTCACATGCTATGCAAAGTTTTCACATAGACATGCGAAATTACTACATGTTGGATTTCTTCCTTGCATCTCTGATTGGCCTGGAAACCTATTGCCAAGCTTGGAAAATGGCTATGAAGTGCTCCAAAACTCGAATTCTTCATGTATTTGAGCTTCAACTTGCATTGCCTTGGATTGCACAAAATTCTTCCTCATTATTTGCTTGTTTCAATGATAAAAAAACTACTAAAAACACCAAAACTAGCCAAAAACTAATTAGTAACCCTTGCTAGGTTCCTTAATGTGCCAATTGAGTTAAAAAGTATTAACTACTACTCAAAAGTGTTTAAAATAGTTAATTTCAAGCTATAAAAGAGCACTTTTTAAGTAGTAATTACTCCCCCCAACCGACACGTTGCTAGTCCCTTAGCAATGAAGGAGAGATAAAGAAAAATAGACAGTAAAATAATTTAAAAAATCATGCTAATCACTCTAAAAAAATTTCAAGTGGCATGATACGGATCATACTTTCTCATGGAACATAAAAAAGGCAAAACCCAACCTTCAACAAGAGTCATCAAATATCTTGCTAAACCATAATTTATAAAGAGTAGGTGATTACTACTCAAAAACTGCTATTTCATAGCTGATAATTAACTCTTTTAAACACTTTTGAGTAGTAGTTATCACCTTTTAACCCAATTAACATATTAAGGACCCTTGCAATCAATTCTAATCAAATTGTGTTAAGTTTTGGTGTTTTGATAGCTTTTTGATCACCAAAGCAATCCAAGATTGAGGAGAGTTCTTTGGAATCCATGGCAAAGCAATGGAAAGCTCAGAAACATGAAGAACCGAAGCTTTGAAGTCCTTTGCCATAAGCAAATCCGGAATGCAAGGAGTGTGGGATCCTTCAGTCTTTCCTACAAAAGATGTCCGGACAGGGAGTCCGGACACACCATCGGAGGGCGGCGGAACGTGGGCTGTAGCAAGGCTTGCTCACTTTAGTCAATGATCCGGATAACATATCCGAATAGGATATGCTATCATCCGGGGTATGATGTTCACGAGTGCCGTGTGCTTCTCTTTTGGGGAATCCGGATGGAGTTGCTCCGGATAGCGATGCGCGCTCCGTGTCATTAGGGGGAGGGGTCCCTACACCTTGCACACACAGACAGTCCCCCTGCGACGCGCGACATAGCTCATTCCACCCGGGGAAGAATTCTGTCCGACCAACGTTTTACCTTCTCTGGATATTTCACATTTGGTGCCTGACGCAGGATGGGAAAGGAGGGCATTTCAACTTCCCCGATCAGACATGTTCGGATCCTCTGATAGCGCTTACCCAGAGAGTTTTTGCAGAGTGCCGCAGTGTTCTCCTGAAGCTTCCCGATATTTCCGACCGACATTTTGAGATATTTTGCTTTAGATATTTGATGTCTAAATCCCCAAACTCTCCTTGTAACCCACCTATCATAGGATTCCTTAATCTTTAAGTAAGAACAAAGGGTGAATAACCCCTGATATATAGTTTGTAATTTCCTTTACATAAGATCATCATGTAATCCGATAGGAGGAATATATGTAATCGACGAACAGAGCACTTGCTCTGTTTCTTCTTCGTATTTTTGTTTTCTCGTTAGTTTTGGTGAGAGGCATAAGCCATTGCAAGTTGCATCAGTGAGAGGGAATTAGAGTTGAAATCCATTTAAAGGATACATCTGTACCACACCGGTTTGAGAATTAACTATATGTTAATTCTCTAATGCGAGGAAAAGAAACAAGTGATCGGAACTCTCCTTTTTGTATGAGGAACCTTAGCCTAGTGATCTAAACTCCAAGAAACACTTTTCTTTGTAGTTAAAATCAGTTACTATTTTTGGTTAGTTTAAAACCAAACCTTTTTCATTCAAACATCTTTATGTTTTCTTTTAAAGCTAACCTTGAAATGAAAAGGCACCAATTCATCTTTGAATTAATATCAATTGTGAAGTGAAAACCCATCCCAGTGAACGACCCTAGAGCCACTATGCTATGCTAGCTAAGGCTATCCTAGTACATTGTGTAATAGGTTATAAATTTTATTGATTACTCCCTTTTGAGGACCATAATCAAGGGACACTAGCTGGACACGAATCAAATGGCACCACTGTCAGGGACCATTGAGAGGACATGAATCAGCTGAGACACCAATTGGGAACGAAGCAGTAGGCATTATGCAAATTTAAGCATCAAAAGAATTTCCACTCCCAAAGGTCCAATCCTTACTCTTCCACAAAAATCTAAGTGTTAAGCTTATTAGTTTCCGATTATAGTATGTCAAACTAGTTTCTCCCCCCAACCTAGTTCTTTCTCAAACCTTAGCAAACTGACCAACCTCCAATAGGCTAAGAACACACATCTTTTATTTCATAATTTTTTTTTTCATTGTAGAAGTGCAATGCTAAAGGTATTGTTTTCTAAAGTGTCCATGTAACGGGGATCCATCGATGACTCCCAACCAATCAAGGTTTAAGGCATCAAGCTTTAAGGATCTTTCGACCACTAACTCCTCATATTTCACCCCAGATTCTTGAGATTGAAATTCAATACCCAAGCATCTACAATATGTTAAACTCCACCTATTCACCCTTGTAACTAGCATTGAGGTTGGTGAATCCCAACCAATCAAGGCTTAGGGCATCGGGTTTCAAGGCAAGTAAAACACTTTGTTTTTTTTTCTTTTTATTTTTATGAAGGCTCATTGGCCTTTTATAAGGTGTCCCAACACTATTAAAACAAGGTCAAAGGTACCAAGTCAAAATTTTCCTAAGTTCAAGGGGTAAGATAGTTTTTCATCTTATAACTGGAACCTAATGCGCATAGTGTGTGGTAAGATTAAAGTAGAAGAAATAAGGTTGAATTCAATAGGAGTTTCAATAATTCATCAAACTCAATAAGCATAATACAATCTCTAAGATTCAAGTAAAAAGGCAAGAACTCTCAATTTCTCCCATTTCATTTTCACAATTTTTCCTTAATAACCATGGATAATATAACAAAAACTTTTAAAATTAAGCAAAAAGTAACTAAATTAACAAATTAACCTAGCATTATTAACAATACTTCCTTTCTCATCTCTCTCCCCCAACCAAGATCTACATTGCCCTGAATGTGTCAAGAGCAATTGAAAATAAAGGGAGGAAGTGAATCAAGGTAGGACTCGGGACGCCACGAGTAGTCATGGACTGGTAAAAGTCTAATGCTACTCTGGGATAAAAGAACTCACGAGGAGTCATAAGCTGCTCAAGATAGTACCTATGCAGTAGGCTATAAGATTCTCAGAGCTCAGGCTTCTGTCGGAAGGCCTCCTGATCAAAATAGGACTCCGAGTGGAAATGTCTCGATCTACAATTTGAGTTGCCCTCAATGGGCGGTGCTGTGAGCATCGAGCATTTGATAATAGACCCTAGTGACATGTCGGAAGAAAGCTCAGAATCTGCAGGAGTCGAGCATGTGTAGCAATAGGAAGCTCAGGCTGTGAAGCTCTGGATCACTTGCCTGGGCCTGAAGTCTTGGTCCCCTTGGTAGGAGGGCGCTGCACTGAACTCCGAGGATGCAAAGCAGTCACCCCTTGTATTATAGCTAGTCTCCTAGTCTCATACCTGCACTGAGGAACAAAAGAGGAGGGACTAGTGGGTGCTCCACTCTCAGAAGGGGGAATTTGCGGGGCCTTTATGGTGGCCTCTTGAGATGGCGAATCACGAGGCACCCGAGCAAAGGAGGCTCTCCGTCTCGGAGTGCGACTCTGCGAATGGAAAGCAAGGGCCCCTCGGGTTCGTGCCATATGGAAATGGAGAAATGGGCCTCGGGTCCGTGCTCGAAGGAAGGTGTCGAATGGGAGAGGGACGGAGGAGTGAGATGGGAGGGGGGGCATGTGAACAGAGGGTGGAACTAGAACAGAGGCATGGGGTGACACTATGAAGAGGCCACAAGGTGGCAGAGAGATTCGCAATGGGAGGGTGCTTGCGAAATGGGGGGGAAATGGGGGAGTTAGGGTTCGGGAGGTATTTAAAAATAAATTCGCAAAAGTGTTTTACACAGTGTTAGGTGTGCTAAATGGAATTTAAAAGGCTTAAAACTGGCAGTAGTTGACCTTACTATTTAAGAAAGGTTTCACATACCTTACAAAATTTTCGTAAGGGTGTGCGAAATCCCTTGGTGAATTTTTTTTCTTCAGGGTTTTTCCTCTGCCAAGAATCTTTAAGGACATGCCCTACTGATTTGAAGCCCCCCTGAAATTGATCATCAAAAACCTAAGTTAAATCAAACTAAAATGAAATTCAAGAGAGAAATCAAAATCAAAACAAGTTACAATACAAGAAAACTCTCAAATAAAAAAAAATGGACTTGATAGTCTTTAGAAAGACTAAGTCCATCCAAAAACTGGTCTTGTCAAGCCTGATGTGGATCAAGGAGGATGAATTCCTCCTTGTCACAAGAAAAAGGCTCCACAAAGGGCTTGAGATGGTGGCCATTCACTTTGAAGCTACAAGTGCTAATGGAGTTGAGTAGTTCCACTACTCCATTTGAATGCATTTGGTGAATAGTAAAAGGACCTATCTACCTTGATTTCAGCTTGCCCGGAAAGATGTGGGGCTTAGAGTCATAGAGAAAGACTCTTTGTCCCTTTTGAAAATCTTTGTGGGAAACCAACTAATCATGCCACCTCTTCAATCTCTCTTTTGCAATTTTTGAATTGATGTAGGCATCATTTCTCAGTTCCTCCAACTCATTGAGGTTTAAGAACCTTTTCAACCCAGCTCTGCTCAAATCCACGTTGAGCTTCTTGATTGCCCACCAAGCCTTGTATTCCAATTCCACGGGAAGATGGCATGCTTTGCCATAGACTAGGCGATAAGAAGACATCCCAAGAATGGTCTTGTAAGCTGTTGTATATGCCCATAGTGAATCAAGGAGCTTAGCAGACCAATCTTTTCTATTCGTGTTAACCACCTTCATCAATATGTTTTTAATCTCCCGGTTTGCTAACTCAACTTGCCCACTAGTTTGAGGGTGGTAAGGTGTAGCTACCTTATGGTTCACCACATACTTGGCTAAGATAGTTTCAAAAGGCTTGTTACAAAAAAGAGTACCCCCGTTACTAATTATGGCTTTGGGCACCCCAAATCTTGAGAACCACTCTATGGTCATTGTGCTTTCATGGACTGCCTCAACCAACTTAGAAACATAATCTACTCCAACCAAGATGTAAGAGTAGCCAAAAGACATAGGGAGTGGTCTCATAAAGTCAATTCCCCAAACATAAAAAAGATCAACTATCAAAATGGGGTTCAAAGGTATCATGTTCCTGTGTGTCAACTTCCCAACCCTCTGGCATCAATCACAACTCTTGCACATGGAGTGGGCATCTTTGAAAAGTGATGGCCAATAGAAACCCGATTGCAACACCCTCATGGTTTTCTTCTGAGAAGCAAAGTGGCCTCCACTTGCATTTTCATGGCAATGACTGAGGATCCCTTGTTGCTCTTCTTTAGGAACACACTTCCTTATTATCTGATCCGCACAATGCTTGAATAGAAATGGATCTTCCCAATAGTAGGCATGAATTTTTGTAAAGAAGCGCTTCTTATCTTGTGCTTTCCACTCACTTGGAACTTCTCCTGTGACAAGGTAGTTAGCAATGTGAGCATACCAAGGAGCAACTTCCACCAACATGAGAGACTCCTCTGGAAAGTCATCATTGATGGGAAAACCATGGGAATTATGTGCGATAGCTAGCCTTGAAAGGTGGTCTGTTACCACATTCTCCACTCTTTTCTTGTTTTTGATTTGGAGATTGAACTCTTGAAGCAAGAGGATCCATCCAATCAGCCTTGCTTTAGCATCTTACTTAGTCAACAGATACTTTAAAGTAGAGTGATCAGTGAAAACCAGGAGGAAGGACCCCACCAAGTAAGCACGAAACTTATCCAAGGCAAAAACTACAGCTAACAATTCTTTCTCAGTGGTTGTGTAGTTTTTTTACGCCTCATTCAATGTCTTGCTCGCGTAGTAGATCACATAGGGTTTTCCATCTTCTCTTTGCCTAAGAACAGCTCCTATGGCAAAGTCACTGGCATCACACATTACCTCAAAGGGCAGTTGCCAATTGGGAGCCCTCACTATTGGTGCGGTTGTTAGAAATAGCTTCAATTCTTCAAAACTCCTTTGGCATCTATCATCCCATATGAATTTAGCATCCTTCACCAATAGTCCACAAAGAGGCCTTGCAAGCTTATAGAAATCCTTGATAAACCTCCTATAGAACCCGGCATGGCTAAGGAATTGCCTTACTCCTTTGACATTTGTTGGGGATGGCAACTTGACAATGAGTTCAACCTTTGCTTTGTCAACTTCAATGCCTTGCTTGGAGATGATGTGCCCAAGGACAATCCTTTGTTGTACCATGAAATGGCACTTCTCCTAGTTAAGCACTAAGTCTTTCTCAATGCATCGGTTCAGAACAGCTTCTAAGTTGACCAAGCATTCATCAAATGCACTTCCATATGTGGTGATATCCTTCATAAAGACTTCCATAATACGCTCCACCATATCATTGAAAATGTTTAACATGCATCTTTGGAAAGTTGCGGGTGCATTGCATAAGCCGAATGACATTCTCCTGTATGCATAGGTGCCAAATGGGCACGTGAAAGTGGTCTTCAACATCAATTTCTATCTTAAAGTACCCGGAATAGCCATCCAAGAAACAATAAAAAGGATGCCCAGAGACCCTCTCTAGCACCTGATCAATAAAGGGCAACGGGAAATGGTCCTTTCTTGTCACAGCATTCAATCTCCTATAATCGATACACACCCTCCAACCTGTAGTGAGGCGTGTAGAGACATCTTCTTCCTTATCATTTTGCACCACCATGATCCCAGACTTCTTTGGCATAACTTGAGTAGGACTTACCCATGGGCTATCTGATATGGGGTAGATAATACCAGCCTGAAGCAGATTAAGAACTTCAGCTCGCACCACCTCTTGCATGTGAGGGTTCAACCTTCTCTGAGGTTGATGTACTGGCTTAGCTTCATCCTCCATGTTAATATGATGGGTGCAAACTAAAGGGTTGATCCCTTTCAAATCAGAAATTTGCCACCTTATTGCCTTCTTACATCTTCTTAGGACTTCAAGTAGACAATCCTCCTTATGAATGGTAAGAGCTGAAGATATAACAACAGGGCACTGCTTGTCTTCTTCCAGGTATGCATACTTCAACTATGTGGGTAGTGGCTTAAGAATAAGCTTTGGGGGCTCCTCCTTAGCAGCTCTTTATGTCTCCTCCTCATTGAATAAGGGTAGAATTTCTTCTCTCCTCCTTCAAGGAGACAGAGTAGCAAGCAAATCTGAGGGTTCAGGTAACCCTTTATCAAGATCCCTAAGACTCTCAATCAAATCCTCCTGCATTCTCTAATCACAATGCTCCTTCACTAGAGTGTCAATCATGCACACTTCCTCTGGACCTTCTTTTTCTTCCTGATGGATATGCTTTTTGCACAAACGGAAGATGTTGAGCTCTAATGTCATGTTGCCAAATGTGAGTTGCATGACTTCATTTCTACAATTGATGATTGCATTTGATGTAGCTAGGAATGGTCTTCCAAGTATGATAGGAACATAATTAGTTCCTTTGACAATCGGATCCGTATCAAGAACAATAAAATCCATTGGATAGTAGAATTTGTCAACTTGAACCAAGACATCTTTGATCATCCCTCTTAGAATCTTCACTGATCTATCTGTCAGAGATAGAGTGATGGATGTTGGCTTTAACTCTCCAAGTCCCAACTGCTTGTAGATAGAGTAGGGTAGTAAATTCATACTTGTTCCCAAGTCCAACAAAGCTTTCTCCACATAAGTCCCTCCAATACTCACTAAGATGGTAGGGCAACCTAGGTCTTTGTACTTCACTGGAGACTTGCATTGTATGATGGCACTCACTTTTTCAGTCAATAAGGCTTCTTGTTCACATTCAACCCTCTCTTTACAATGCACAAGTCCTTCAAGAATTTTGCATATGTCGGCACTTGTTTGATCATGTCTAGCAAAGGGATATTGACCTACACTTGCCTCAACACTTCAAAATTTTCTGATGCATTATTGGTTTCCTTTTTGCCATGCAAAGCTTAGGGAAAAGGTGGAGGCATGTGTTTCTTCATCATATCTTCCTTGATGACTATCCTCTCAGGTTCTTCATCCACACTAGAATCATGGTCATCTTTCTTTGTACTTTTCCCTTTTCTCTTTCCTTTAATTTACTCACTCTTTTCTTTTTCTGCTACACTATCTTCATCATGCTTTGGCTTGGATGTGGGTTGATCAACCTCTTTACCACTCCTCAAGGTGATAACTGCTTTGACTTCCCTCACTTTTGAAGATTCTCTCTCTTGAGCCTTCACTTCATGGATACCCTTGGGATTTTGATGAGGTTGAGAAGGAAACTTTCCTTTCTCTTGCACTGTGTTGAGGTTGGTAAGCCTTGAGATTGCGTATTGGACATTGTCTATCTTCTGAGACAGATCATTTTGCATCTCATCCATCCTTTTGTTCAATGTACTCTCCACACTATCAATTCTCTGATATAGTTGAGCATTGATGGACTTCTGATCTCCCACAAAGTCTCCCACAACCTTGCTAAGGTTCACAATAGCTTGTTCAAGATTCGAGGCTTGCTGAGGTGCTTGAGTAGGTTATGTGTATTAAGGTGGCTTTGGTTTCCAAGAGAAATTTGGGTGGTTCCTCTAATTTGAATTGTAGGTGTTGCCATATGAAGCATTGTTATTGGGCTTGAATTGACCAATAACATTTGCTTGATCACCAAACATCTCTCTCACTGCTAAAATGGTAGGATACTCCTCCACCAAGTGCTCATAAGATTGACAAATGGAACAAGGCATAGCTTGCACTAATGTCTCAGAAATGACTTGCACTTCTTGTACCTTCTTCATTTCTAGCTCTTCTAATCTCCTTGCCATAGTTGCAACCTTTGCCTTCATGTCAATGTCTTTATTCAAAACATACATCCCACCCTTAGCATTATATTGAGACTTCATTCTTCCCACCTCTCTAGCATTTGGTTCATCCCATCCTCTTGAAACTTTAGACACATAACTTAAAAAGTCCATGGCTTTCTTCAAATTCTTACTCATGAAGTCTCCTCCACACATAGTTTTTAGGATTTGCTTCGTTGAAAAAGACATACCATCATAAAAATAGCTCACTAAGAGCCATGTGTCAAAGCCATGGTGAGGACAAGCATTAATAGCTTCCATGTACCTCTCCCAACACTCATAGAATTTCTAATTCTCTTTAGCTGAGAAGTTCAAAATTTGCCTTTTCAAACTATTAGTCTTATGAGTAGGAAAGAACTCCTTGAGAAACTCGGATTGCAAATCAGTCGAAGTTCGGATACTCCTTGGCCTTAGAGAATTGAGCCAAATCTTGGCCTTATCCTTCAAGGTGAAAGGAAATAGTTTAAGCCTCATCAAGTCAATTGAAGCTCCTCCTTCTTGGAATGTATTACAAACCTCCTCAAATTCCTTAATATGTGAGTAGGGATTCTCACTTTCCATCCCATGGAAAGTAGGGAGGAGTGGCACAATGTGAGGTTGGATTACTAGCTGCTCAGTGGGAGGCACTATGCATGAAGGGCACTCATACGAGGTCAATGCATGTGGTCCCTCATGGATCGGTATGCACTGAAATTATCCTCTTGACCATGTTGGCTATTTTGGTCTTCAGGTGGAACATCCATGATGTTCAAGCACACTTCCAACTCAGTTTCTTGAGGAGTTTCAATCTTCACAAGTCTTCCCTCAATATCTCTTATCCAATAGAGTATGCACAACTAGAGATCAGTGAAACAAAAACAAAGAAAACAAAACAAATACAATTCTAGGAAGAGGTTAAGGTTAGCTAAAAACTAAATAAAAGATAAGCTAAAATAGAGACAAAGAAAAAGAATTAATAAAAGAAAAATCACTAAACTTGTGATGAAGATCACAAGTGTTCACCAAAAGTAATGTCAATGTACTTTGGCACCATCCCTGGCAACGGTGCCATTTGATTCATCCCTAGCAACAACGCTATTTAATTCGTGCGCCAGACGGGTGTTATCAACAAAAATTATAAAACCTAAATCATCTTACACTAGGGTAGCATGGCTACTATAGTATAGTGGCTCTACGATTGTCCACAGGGATGGGTTTTCTTCATATAAGTGACTTTAGTGAAGATAATGAAATGGTGCTTTTCCTTGTGAAAATTGGCTTTTAGAGAAAATACAACTGTGGTTGAAAAAGTTGATTTTAAGTTAAGCAAAAATAGCAATTGAAGTTAACTACAAAGAGAATGTCTCTTGGAGTTTTAGGTCACTAGGATCAGGTACCTTAGGCAAATGGAGAGATTCCAGATCTTATCCTCGTATTGGGGATAATAACATAAAGTATGGTTATCTCCCGAATGGGTTTTTTATTTAGCAATTAAGATTTGATCCAAGGGGTTCATGAAAAATGGTAGTTGCTTCCCATTAATGGCTTCAAACACTAAAGAGCCTCACTTGGAGCAGATGCTCAGGAGATGGCAGCTATTCGAGCTCGCCAGGAGCAGATGTTAACCACCCAAGCTCAGCACACTGCCATCTTAAGGTAGCTCCAGCATCATCTCGGTCTTCCATCAGCTGCTGAGCATCTCACCCCCATCGCTGCAGTGCCACACTCACAGGCCATAGAGCCTCAGGTTCCTCCTGAATCAGCTACTGAAGAGGCAGAGCCATCTGCCTAAGCCATCAGCTCCAGCATCATCCACTCATCTGATCATTTATATATCTACTATATATTTCTTTTATGTATTTCATTTTTGTTAGTCTTTTATGAAATCCCATCATTTTGATATCATATATGGGGATTACTTGTATTGCTTTCTTTCTGAGTGTACTCACATGAATTAAAGTAATACAAGTCTAACATTTTTTGTTAACTCTTAGAATTAATTTATTCTTATTTCCTTAACTCACATCTTTTATTCTTTTTGAAACATGTGGTTTCTCCAATCAGTATTCGAAATTGATATCACTCAGGAGGTACCACTTCCTCCTTATAATTTCAATCACCCATATCACATTGAGGACAATGCTCAGCTCGGTTAGGGGGAGAGAAATGAGGAAGGAAGTATGCTAAGTTATTTTGGTAATTCAGTTATGTTAGTAAATTAGTTGTATTTTTTTACTTTTTACTCTAATCTCCATGGATTATGAGGAAAATTTTTTCAAATTAAAATAGGAGAAACTGAACTTTTGCTTTTCACTTGACTTAGAGTTTGGATTATGCTTACTAAAGTGGTTCAATTGTTGAAGCTTCTATTGAAATCAAGTTTAGTTCTTCCACTTTAAGCTATCCACACATTGTGCACAATAGATTCTGATTATAAGATGAAAAACTATTTCCCTATTGACTTAGGAAAATTTTGGGACTTGGTACCTTTGACCTCATTTAATAATGTTGAGACACCTTATGAAAGGCCAATGAGCCTTTGAAAAAAAAAAAAGAAAAAGAAAGCAAAATGTTTGCTTGCCTTGAAACCCGAGCAAGGTCTAAGGGGTATATGGTGAAAATCTTTAAAACCTGGTGCCCTAAGTCTTAATTGGTTGGGAGTCACCGACCTTAATGCTCGTTACAAGGGTGGATAGGTGGAGTTAGGATATGGTAGGTGCTTGGGTATTAAAAATTCATTCTCAAATGTCTGGGGTAAAATCCTAGGAGTTAGTGGTTGAAAAATCCTTAAAGCTTGATGCCCTAAACCTTAATTGGTTGGGAGTCATCGATGGACCCCCGTTACATGGACAATTCAGAAAAGAATACCCCTTAAGCCTTGTACCTTTTGAAAATCTTAAAAAAAAAAAAAAAGTGTGTCCTCAGCCTAGTGAATTTGGTCAGTTTGCTAAGTGTTAAAAAGAGATAGGTTGAGGGGAGAGATTAGTTTAGCATACTATATTCGGAAGCTATCATCTTACACATAGATTTTTGTGGAAGAATAAAGTTTGGTTCTTTGGAAGTGAAAATTATTTTAAAACTTCAATTTGCATAATGCATTCCCTTAATCAATAGTGTTTAGCAAAGTTTTTGATAACTCTTGTTGAAATTTGAGTTTATATTTCTTTAATGTTCCATGTGAGAGTTAGATCATCATGCCACTTAAAATTTTTTTGAAGTAATCAGCATGATGTATTAAATTATAGTATTGTTTATTTTTTATTTTTTTATTTTTCTCTCCTTCATTGCTAAGGGACTAGCAATATGTCGGTTGGGGGGAGTTTTTACTACTCAAAAAGTGTTATTTCATAGCTTGTAGTTAACTCTTTTAAACACTTTTGAGTAGTAGTGTTATTGCCTTTTAACCCAATTAACATATTAAGGACCTTTGCAAGCACTTCTAATCAATTTGTGTTAAGTTTTGGTGTTTTGATAGCTTTTTGATCACCAAAGCAATATGAGATTGAGGAGAGTTATTTGGAATCCATGACAAAGCAATGGAAAGCTCAGAAACATGAAGAACCAAAGCTTTGAAGTCCTTTTCCATAAGCAAATCCGGAATGCAAGGAGGGGAAGTAAAGAGAAATCTGCCATGAAGTATTTTTTATGACAGTCATGTCAGCCACTTTTGGAGCACTTCCTGAAGTCCAATTCATGCATGCTATATGTAGTTTCAAAGCTTAGGAAGTCAGCAATCCAATGCTTCAAACGGTGTGCAATTCGAAGCTGAAATGAAGGAGTTACAGCCGTTGGAAGCCAAACACCGCAAGTTGAAAGCCAACTTCGCAGCGCTGCGAAATCAGCCTTTTGCTTCGAAGTGATTTCGCAGCCCTTTTTGTGCATCTACAAAATCTCGCAGACCTCGTTTTCACCTGCGAAATGGTCCTTAGTGCTTCCCGATATTTGCGACCGACACTTTGAGATATTTTTCTTCAGATTTTTGTTATCTAAATCCCCAAACTCTCCTTGTAAGCCACCAATTATAGGATTCCTAAGCTATTAAGTTAGGAAAAAGGGTAAATATCCATGTAATAATTATTATTGTACTTTTCATATAAATAGCTTTCGGGAGCCTATTCTCGAAGAGGACGACGAACCTTTTGTAAAAGTTTGAAAGAAAGTAAAATACAAAGCCTTTACTCTGCCTTACCTTCTCAATTTGATTGTATTTTTCATTTACTAGTTATGCACTCTCTGAGGAAGTTTCCCTAGAGAATGAGTAACTAAACCTTTAGTTCCTTAGAGCTAAGGTTGCCGGGAAAGGTTCCAAGTGCAAGAATTAGTAGCTTTGTGATTTCAGCCATGAATGAAGAGAAAGTGTGATCCTTTAGTGATTTCTATATTTTTAGTTAACTTAAAACACCTTTGAGTCACCTGGGCCAACACTTGGTAAGGCAAGTGATCTCTGTCCATGGAGATGCACTAGTTTACCCCTTGCGAGCCTCTGGGAGGTGACTTGAAGGTAGGATTTTCTAGAATTGCCAACACTTGGTAAGCTTTTGGACTCTAAGGAGACATCCATTAGTTATCTCCTGCGAGCTTGAGAAGGGAAGTCCAAGGTTAAAGATCACCTTGAATGGTAAATGCTAAGTGAGAGGCACGAACCATTTCAAGTTGCATCAATAAGAGGGAATTAGAGTTGAAATCCAATTAAGGATCTGTACAACATCGGTTAGAGAATTGACTATATGTTAATTCTCTAATGTGAGGAAATGAACCAACTGGCCATAACTACGTTTTTGCATGAGGAACCTCCCCTGTGAACCTAAATCTCCAAAGAATGTTTTTCTTCTTGAGTAATTTCCATTACTTACTGTGCCGTTAGTTTAAATCTAAACCTTTTTCAACCAAAGTTTGTGTTTTATTTCTTAAGCTAACCTTGAAATGAAAGAACACCAATTCACTTTGAATTGGTATCATTGGTAATTTGAAAACCCTTCCCAGTGAACGATCCTAGAGCCACTATGCTATAATAGCTTTTTCTTTGCTACCCTAGTATATGGTGTAATAGGTTATAAATTTTGTTGATTACTCCCTCAATCAAGGAGCACCAGCTGGACACGAATCAGCTGAGACACCAATTGGGCACGAATCATCGGTGCATATGAAGATTTCGTAGACCATGTGAAATTTCGCATGGTGTGCGAAATTCATTTTTGCTGCATCTTATGGCTTCGTAGAGTGTATGAAATTTTGTACAGTGTGCAAAATTGTCCTTCACTCAGTCTTGCAGTTGCTCCTCCTCTTGATTTCACATGCTATGCAAAATTTTAACATAGACATGCAAAATTACTACATGTTGGATTTCTTCCTCTGGTTTTCTTCTTTGCATCTCTGATTACCTTGGAAACCTATTGCCAAGCTTGGAAAAGGGCTATGAAGTGCTCCAAAACTCAAAACGTAGACCACAATTGTACAATTGGTCACAGTGTTGTCTTGTCTAGTTTTCATCACAAACCGCACTTATTCAGATAAGTCCCAATAATACAGTTTTTGTTACGACATAGACAAGACTTATACAATCGGGTCATATTGTTGTTAGTTTCATTTTTGGCATAGACCGTATCTATACAATTAATCATGTAGGTTTCCTATTTGGTTTTTTTCATAGTCGAACCCCGATCCAATCAATAATGATAGTTTAGTATCATTTTTTGTTTAGACCGCACTTGTATGAAGTCACCTAGTCTGATCTATCATGACAACTCAATTTCATATTCAGCGTAGACCACACCTATATGATCACTCATGTCATTTTCCTATTTAGTTTTCATCATAAACAACACCTGATCAATTAGGTCCCGATAGTTCAATTTTGATTTTGACGTAGACAAGACCAATATGATCAATCACATCATTCTCCAATCTAGTTTTCATCACAGATCGTACCCAACCCGATCGACCATGACAACTCAATTTCGTTTTCGACATAGACCACATCTGTACGATAAATCTTACAGTTGTCTTATCTAGTTTTCATTACAGTCATCACCTAATCTGATTAATCATGATAGTTCAATATCGTTTTCGACGTAGCCTAACACTATATGATTGATCACATTGTTGTCTTATTTGGTTTTCGTCATAAATAGCACCTAGTTTGATCGATCATGAAAACTCACTTTTATTTTTAGCGTAGATCGTTCACATCATTGTTCTGTCTAGTTCTCATAGCAGACCTCACCCAGTTCGATAGGTCCTGACAATTAAGTTTTGATTTCAATGTAGACCAGACTTATACGATCGACCACATAATTTTCATCTCTAGTTTTCATAACATATCGTATCCTATTTGATTGGTTACGGTATCTTAGTTTAGTTTTCAGCATAGACCATATTTGTATAATCAATCACTTAGTTGTCCTATTTGGTCTTTGTCACAATCAACACTCAATCTGATCGATCATAAAAATTCAATATCATTTTTAGCATAGATCACACTTATACAATTGGTCACATCGTTGTCATGTCTTTTTTTCATCATAGATGGTAATGATCTGATTGGTCACGACAACTTAGTTTCATTTTTTTTTAACGTAGACTGCACTTGTATGATTAGTCACATAGTTATCCTCTCTGGTTTTCGTCGCAATTGACACTCGACTTGATTGGTCATGATAGTTCAATATTGTTTTTAGCATAGACCTCACTTGTATGATCGGTGATGTCATTGTCCTGTCCAATTTTTATCACAGACCACACCTAGTCCAATCTATCATGAAACTCAATTTCGTTTTTGGCATAGACTACAACTATATAATCAGTGATGTCGTTATCCTATTTAGTTTTCATCACAGACCGTACTTCGTTGGATCAATCATGATAGCTCAATTTCATTTTTGGTGTAGACCATATCTGTACGATTGGTCACATCGATGTCTTGTCTAGTTTTCATTACAGACCACACCTGGTCAGATAGGTCCCGACAATTGAGTTTTGGTTTTGACATAGACCACACTTATACAATTGATCACATCGTTATCCCATCTGGTTTTCATCACAAACCAAACCTGGTCTGATCGATCATGTCATGGTCTAATAAGCTAAGTGTCATTTTCAATTTAGACCACATCATTACAATCAGTCGCGTAGTTGTCCTATTTGGTTTTTTTCACAATCAACACCCGATCTAATTGATCACGACAGTTCAGTATTATTTTTGGTGTAGACTGCACCTGTACAATCAGTCACATCATTTCCTGTCTGGTTTTCGTCATAGATGACACTCAATCCAATCAGTTTAAACTACTCAATTTCATTTTTGGCATATATTGCACTTGTATAATCGGTCACATCTTTATTATGTCTGGTTTTTAACATAGACCGCACCCAGTCAAATAAGTCTCAATAGTTCAATTTCAATTTCTGAATAAGCAACACCTATAAATTTAGTCAGGTCATTATGCCATCTGGTTTTTCTCACAGATTGTATTCGGTTCAATCGGTCACAACAACTCAGCTTCATTTTTGGCATAGGCCGCATTTGTACGATCAGTGATATAATTGTCCTATTTGGTTTTTTGTCACAATCAACACTCGATCCGATCGATCACAACAACTCAGTATAGTTTTCGACATACACAACACCTATACCAGCGATCACATTGTTGTCTTCTCTAGTTTTCATCATAGATGGCACCCGGTTTGATCGATCATGACAACTAAGTTTCGTTTTTGGCATAGACCGCACTTGCATGATCACTCATGTCATTGTCCTCTCTGGTTTTCATCATAGGCCACACCTAGTTAGCTAGGTTATGATAGTTCAATTTGAGTTTTGCCATAGACCAGACCTATAGGTCATGTCATTGTCATATTTGGTTTTTGTCATAGACTAAACCCAGTTTGATCAATCACAACAACCAGTTTTATTTTTGGCGTTGACGGTATCTCTATGATAAATCATGTAGCTGTCCTATCTGGTTTTTGTCATAGTCGGCACCCAATCTAATTGGTCACAAAAATTCAATATTGTTTTCGACATATACCACACCTATAGGATTGACCACATCGTTGTCCTGTCTTGTTTTTGTCACAGATGACACCCGATCTCATTAGTCACAACAACTTAATATCATTTTTGATGTAGACCATACCTATTCATTTGGTCACATCATTGGCTTGTTTAGTTTTTTTCACTGATCGTACCTTGTCGATAGATCACGAAGGCTCAATATCATTTTTTACGTAGATTGCACATGTATGTTTGATCACATTGTTGTCATGTCTTGTTTTTGTCACATACTACACTTGGTCAGATCAGTCATGATAACTCAATTTCATTTTCAATGTAGACCGCACTTGTATAGTCGATCATGTCATTGTCCTATCTAGTTTTCCTCACAGACTACACTTGGTCCGATTGGTCATGACAGCTC
Source organism: Vitis riparia (assembly GCF_004353265.1). Classification (NCBI taxonomy): domain Eukaryota; kingdom Viridiplantae; phylum Streptophyta; class Magnoliopsida; order Vitales; family Vitaceae; genus Vitis; species Vitis riparia. The sequence continues at coordinate 108,812 of NW_023269719.1, read as the reverse complement.
AGTTTCATTTTTAGCATAGACTGCATCTGTACGATCAGTCACGTCATTGTCTTGTCTGGTTTTCATCACAGATCGCAACCAGTCAAATAAGACTCCACAATCCATTTTTGGTGTCAGTGTAAACCATGGTTATATGATTAGTAACATCATTATATTGTTTGGTTTTCATCATAGATTGGACACATTTTGATCGAAGACAGTTCTATTTGGTTTTCATCACAGACTGCACACAGTTGGTCTGTTATGACCGCTCAGTTTCATTGTCAATGTAGACCACACTTGTACTATCAGTCACGTAGTTTTAAGTTTGGTTGTCCTCACAGATCGCACTAAGTCAGATCGGTTTAGAAAGTTCAGCTTTGATTTCGGTGTAGACCAAACCTATATGATTGGTCACGTCATTGTCCTGTCTAATTTCATCATAGTCAGCACCTGATTTGACTGGTCAAGTTTAGTACCATTTTCGATGTAGATCGTACCTGTATGATCAATCCCATCATTGTCCTATCTGGTTTTCATCACATACCATACTCGATTATATAGGTTTCGATAGTTTAGTTTCAATTTTGGCGTAGACCAGACTTAGGATTAGTCACTTTGTTGTTCTATCTGGTTTTTATCATGTACTATACCCTGTCTAATCGGTTACGACGACTCGGTTTTGTTTTAAGCGAAGACTGAATTTGTACATTCAGTCACACAGTTGTCTTATATGGTTTTTGTCATTGTCGGCACCCAATCTGATCAATCACGATAGTTCAATATCATTTTTGCCATAGATTGCACATGTATGATCGATCATGATAGTTCGGTGTCGTCAATTTCATTTTCGGCTAAGACTACACAATTACAATCGATTATGTCATCGTCATGTCTAGTTTTTGTCACATACCGTACCTAGTTTGATCAATCACAGGATCTGTACAATCAGTCATGTAGTCGTCCTATTTGGTTTTCGTCACTATTAGAACCTGATCTGATTGGTTAAGACAGTTTAGTATTATTTTCATCGTAGACCGCACATGTATGATCGATCACATCATTATCCTATTTGGTTTTCCTTACTATCAACATTCGATCTGATCAATCAAGATAGTTCAGTATCGCTTTCATCGTCGGCTAAGACTACACCATTACAATCAATTATGTCATTGTCCTGTCTAGTTTTCGTCACATACCACACCTAGTTCAATCAATCACAGGATCTGTACAATCAGTCACATAGTTATCCTATTTGGTTTTCGTCTCTATTAGAACTTGATCTAATCGATTAAGACAGTTTAGTATCATTTTCATCATAGATCGCACATGTATGATTGGTCACGTGGTTTTCCTGTTTGATTTTCATCATAGAAAGTACCCAATTTGATCAGTCATGACAACTTAATTTCATTTTCGGTGTAGACTGCACATGCACGATTGGTCACATCATTGTCTTATCTGGTTTTCATCACAGTTCACACCCAATTAGATAGGTCTTGACAATTTTATTTCGGTTTTGACATAGACCAGACCTATAGAATGGTAACATCATTATCCTATCCGGTTGTAGTCAAAGACTGTACCTAGTTCGATCAGACATGGTAGCTCAATTTCATTTTCGATGTAAACTGCATCTAAATGATTGGTCACATCATTGTATTATCTAGTTTTCGTCACATACTGCAATAGGTTTGATCGGTCACAACAACTCAGTTTCATTTTCAGTAAAGATCGCATCAATCCATGGCTTTCTCCGGATTCTTACTCATGAAGTCTCCTCCGCAAATTATTTCTAAGAGTTGCTTCATTGAGGAAGACATATCGTCATAAAAATAGCTCACCAATAGCCATGTATCAAAGCCATGGTGAGGTGATAGCTTCCATGTATATTTCCCAACATTCATAAAATTTCATTCTCCTTAGCTGAGAAGTTTGAGATTTGCCTTTTCAAGCCGTTGATCCTGTGAGTCGGGAAAAATTTCTTAACAAATTTAGCTTGCAAATCAATCCAAGATCGGATACTCCTTGGCCTTAAAGAATTAAGTCATACTTTGGCCTTGTCCTTTAAAGTGAAAGGAAATAGCTTAAGCCTCATCAAGTCGATTGAAGCTCCTCCTTCTCGGAAAGTGTTACAAACTTCTTCAAATTCCTTGATATGCTGGTAGGGATTCTCACGGCCCATTCGATGAAAAATAGGTAGAAGTGGCATAATATGTGGTCGGATCACTAGCTGCTCTGTAGGTGGCACTATACATGATGGTGCACTCATACAAGGCGGATGCATACGGTCCCTCATGGATCGCTATGTGTTGAGATTTTCTACTGGAGCATATTGACTATGCTGATCTTCAAGTATAGCTTCCATGACTTCCACTTCCAATTCCAACTCTATTTTGTGAGGATTTTTTATTTGCACAAGTCTTCCCTCATTGTCTCGTATCTAATATGGCATACACAACTAGCAATATCTGAAAAAAAAAAAAAAAAAAAAAAAACACAAGAAAAACAATTCTAGAAAGAAATAAAACTACGGTTAAATAAAAACTAATTTAAAAGATAAACTAAAAAAAAACAGACATAAATAAAAAGAAACAAAATAAAAAGTTTAGTAAAGGAAAAGAAAAATCACCAAACTTCAAGTGTGTTCTGAAAATATCATATCACTGTGAAGTGGCACCATACCTGGCAACGACACCATTTGATTCGTCCCCAATTGGTGTCCTCTGATTCAATACTCAGACGGGAGCTATCAACAAAATTTATAAACCTATTTCACCATATACTAGGGTAGCATAGCTAGCATGGCATAGTGGTTCTAGGATCTTTCACTGGGATGGGTTTTCATTTCACACCTGATATTCGTTTAAAGAATTGGATTGGTGCTTTTTCTTTTCTAAGTTAGCTTAAAAAAAAAACATAAACTTTGGTTTGAAAAAGGTTGGTTTTAAACTAACCAAAAATAGTAACTGATTTTTAATTACAAAGAAAAGGGTCTCTTGGATTTTCAGGTCACTAGATTCAGGTCCCTTATACAAAAGTGCAGATTCCGGATCTTTCCTCGCATTGGGGATTTAACCTATAGTTATCCTCCTATTAATGGTTTCAACGCTAAATCTTTGTCACTGATGCATCTTGCAATGACTCGTACCTCTCACCTAGCATTTGCCATTCAAGGTGATCCTTAACCTTGGATTACCCTTCAAAAGCTCGCAAGAGATAACTAATGGCTGTCTCCTTAGAGTCCAAAATCTTACCAAGTGTTGGCTATTCTAGAAAATCCTACCTTTAAACCACCTCCCAGAGGCTCGCAAGAGATAAACTAGTGTAACTCAATGAACAGAGTCCACTTGCCTTACCAAGTGTTGGCCTAGGTGATTTTAAGGCATTTTAAGTTAACTAAAAATATAAAAACCATTAACGGGTCACAACTTCCTCTTCATTAAAAACTAAAACAAGGAAAACTCCCACTTTTGTAGTCAGGTCCCTTACCTAGCTCCCTTCCGTTCAAGAAACAAAAAGGCTAGCCACTCATCCTCTAAGAAAACATCTTTAGAGGTTGTTTAGCTAGAATGAAAAATAAAATCAAAATAAGTAGGTAAGGCAGAGAAACGCTCTGTATATTTCTTACTAAAACATGTACAAGTGATCTCCTCTCCAATGTCTTCCCCTCTTCAGAGAGATGAAAGATATCATATATGAGAAATAAATATTACAAGGAGATATCTTAAGATATATAAAGAGAGATATTTTCAACCTCTTGATTAGATATTCTAAATATCTTAAAAGATCTTCAACTGATTCCAAGGAGAGAATTGATAATTACACCAAATATCTTAAGGTAAAAATCTAACGGAGTTGGTGTAAAATATCTAAATATTACATTTTCACATTAGAGAAAGGTGATGCAAAATTTTTTGCATCAGAAAAAGGCAGTGCGAAAATTTTTGCATTAGAGAAAGTGAGTGAGAAAATTTTCTCATCGGGGAAAGTCAGTGGGAAAATTTTCGCATCAGGGAATGTCAATGCAAAAATTTTCGCATCAAGGAAAGGTGATGCAAAATTCCTTTTAACTTTGCGCAGTTTCCTTCAAATGGCCATAACTTCTTCGTTTCAGCTCTGATTTGCACACCGTTTGAAGCATTGGACTCTTAACTTCTTAAGCTTCGAAATGATATATTTTATGTAGACAATGGACTCCATGAAGTTCTCCAAATTTTCCTTGAAACTGCTACCCTTTGAATTTCGCATAGCATGTGAAGATTTCACATTACCATGTGAAATTGCTTCATGAGGGATTTCTTTATCTGATCTTCTTCCTTGCATCTCTTGATTGGCTTGGAATCTCATTCCCAAGGGTTGCACATAATTCTCCCTCATTATTGGCTTGCTTCAATGATAAAAAAGCTACCAAAAACATCAAAATTAGCCAAAAATTGATTAAAAACATTTGTAAGGGTCCTTAACGTGCCAATTGAGTTAAAAGGTATTAATTACTACTCAAAAGTGTTTAAAAGAGTTTATAACAAACTATAAAAGAGCACTTTTTGAGTAGTAATCAGTTATATAAGTCTCGATAATTTAGTTTTGGTTCGACATAAACAGACCTATATGATCGGTTACATTGTTGTCTTATCTACTTTTCATCATAGATTGAATCTGGTTTGATTGGTCATGACAACTTAATTTCATTTTCGACGTAGATTGCATATGTACGATTAATAATGTAATTGTCCTAACTTGCTTTTATCATAGTCGGCACCCAATTTGATCGATAAGGACAGTTCAGTCTCGTTTCAGTTTGGAGTGTACCTATATAATCGGTCACGTCATTGTCTTGTCTGGTTTTTTACCCTACCTGATCTGATCGATCATAACAACTCAATTTTATTTTTAGCATATACCCCATATCTACGATCAGTCATGTCATTCTTCTATCTAGTTTTCATCATAGACCTCATCTGGTTAGATAGGTCCTGACAATTCAGTTTCGATTTTGGTGTAGACCAAACCTATACGATTGGTCACATTGTTGTCCTATTTGGTTTTTGTCATAGGCTATACCCAGTCTGATTGGTCATGACTGTTTAGTATCATTTTCGACATAGACCTCTCCTGGACAATCAATCATGTCATTGTTTTATCTAGTTTTCATCACAAATTGCACCTAATCAAATAGGTCCTAACAGTTCATTTTCAATTTCAACATAGACTAGACTTAATGATCAATCACGTCGTTTTCTTATCTAGTTTTCATCATAAACCGTACCTAGTTAGATCGATCATGGCATATCAGTTTCATTTTCATCGTAAACTGCTTCTGTACCATCAGTTATGTAGTTGTCCTATCTTGTTTTCATCACAGCTGGCAACCAATCCGATAGGTCATGACTGTTTAATATCGTGAAAACGTAGATTGCACTTGTACAATAGGTTAGGTCATCGTTCTATCTGGTTTTCATCATAGATTGTACTCAATCTGATAGCTCACGTTAGTTCAATATTATTTTCGACATGGAACGTATCTACATGATCGATCATGTCATTGTCCTGTCTCATTTTCATTAAAGATCGCACCCAATCCAATTGGTCTTGACAACTCAATTTGATTTTCAGCATAAACCACACATGTACGATCAATCATGACAACTCAATTTCGTGTTTGGCTTAGATGCACCTATAAGATCGATCACATCGTTGTCCAATATGGTTTTCATCACATGTTGCACCCGATTAAATAGGTTATGATAACTCAGTTTCAATTACAGCATAGACTAGGCCTATATGATTAGTTACGTTGTTGTCCTATCTCATTTTCATCACAAACAATTTAATATCATTTTCGGCGTAGATTGCACTTGTAAGATTGGTTATGTCATTGTCCTGTCTAATTTTCATCATAAATCGCACTAGGTCATATAGCTCCTGACAAATTAATTTCAATTTTAGTGTAGATTAGACCTATAGATTTTTCGTATCATTGTCTTATCCAGTTTTTGTCATAAACAGCTCCTAGTTTAATCGGTCACGATAGTTTAATTTTGTTGTTGGCATAGACTACACATGCACATTCGTCACATCGTTGTCTTATCTGGTTTTCGTCACAAATTGCACCTGGTTAGAATAATCATGATAACTCAGTTTCATTTTCGGCGTTGACCGCACTTGTATGATCAGTCATGTAGTTGTCTTATCTAATTTTCGTCACAATCAACACTTGAGTCGATCAGTCACAATAGTTCACTATTTTTTTTTGGGTAGACTACACCTGTACGATCGACCACATCGTTGTCCTGTCTTGTTTTCATCACAAATCACACTCGATCAGATAGGTCTTGACAGTTTAGTTCGGTTTTGGCGTAAACCAAACCTATTGATTTGTCATGTCATCGTCTTATCTAGTTTTCATCATAGAATGCTCCCAATTTGATCAGTCACGATAGTTCAATTTTGTTGTCGATGTATATTGTATTTGTACGTTCGTCACATCGTTGTTATCTTGTTTTCATCACACGTTGCACCTAGTTAGATCGGTCATGACAACTCAGTTCCATTTTTGGTGTTGACTGCACGTAGTTGTATTGCCTGATTTTCATCATAATCAGCACATGATCTGATTAGTCATAATAGTTCAATATCATTTTTGGTGTAGATTGCACCTGTACAATTGGTAAAGTTGTCTTGTCTTGTTTTTGCCATAGATTGCACCAGGTCAGATAGATCCCAATAGTTCAATTTCGATTTTGAAATAGACCAAACCTATAGATTGGTCACGTCATTGTCCTGTCTAGTTTTCATCACAAATCGCTATTGGTCCGATCGATTACGACAATTCAATTCCATTATTAGCATAAGCTATAGCTATACATTTGTCATATCGTTGTCCTGTTTGGTTTTCGTCACATACTACATCCTGATTAGATCAATCATGACAACTCAATTTCACTTTCGGCATTAACCACACTTGTAGGATCAATCACATAGTTGTCCTATTTGATTTTCGTCACAGTCGGCACCCAATCCTATCAGTCATGACAGTTCAATATCGTTTTTCAGTATAGACCACACCTATGTGATTGGTCATGTAGTTGTCCTATTTGGTTTTAGTCATAGATGGAAACTGGTTTGATCAGTCATGACAATTCAATGTCATTTTCAGCATAGACTGCATCGTATGATTAACCACATCATTGTCATGTTTAGTTTTCCTTACATATTGGACCTAGACTATCGATCGCGACAACTTCGTTTCATTTTTGGCATAAATTGCATCTATATGATCAATCATGTAGTTGTCTTATTTGGATTTAGTCACAAATGGCACCCGATCATCGATCAGGATAATTCAGTATCATTTTCGATGTAGACTACGCCTATATGATCGGTCATGTCATTGTCCTATATTGTTTTCATCACAAACGACACTCGATCTGATCGGTCATGACAACCTAGTTCCATTTTTAGCATAAACCATACCTGTACAATCGATCATGTTGTTGTCTTGTTAGTTTTAATCATAAACCGCACCAAATCCAATCGATCACCATAACTCAATTTCATTTTCAGTGTAGACCGCATATGTATGATCGATCACACTACTGTCCTATCTAGTTTTCTTCACAGATCGCACTCGGTTAGATAGGTCTCAATAGTTCAGTTTTGGTTTATGCGTAGACGAGACGTATATGATCGATCACGTCATTGTCTTGTCTTATTTTCATCATAGACTATACTTGGTCTGATCGATCATGATAGCTTAGTTTCATTTTTGGCATAGACCGCATCTATATGATAAATCATGTAGTTGTCCTATCGGGTTTTTATCACAATCAATTGGTAACGTCGTTGTCGTGTCCGGTTTTCATCATAGACCGCATTTGATCAGATAGGTCCCGATAGTTCAGTTTCAATTTTGGCATAGACCAGACAGACCTATACAATAAGTCACATCATTCTCCTATCTTTTTTTAATCATAAATTTACTTGGTCTAATTGGTCATGACAGCTCAGTTTTGTTTTTCGATGTAGATCGCACCTATGTGATCGATCACATCATTGTCTGCTCTTGTTTTCATTATAGACTACACTCAGTCCAATCGGTCATGACATTTCATTATCGTTTTCAACATAAATTGCACCTATATGATTTATCACATCGTTGTCCTATCTAGTTTTTATCCAGATTGCACCCGGTCAGATAGGTCACGACAGTTCAATTTCGATTTCAACAGAGACCAAACTTATATGATTGGACACAACTTTTTCTTGTCTGGTTTTCATCATAGACCGTACCTGGTCTAATCGATCACGACAACTCAGTTTCGTTTTTGTCTTAGACCGCATCTGTACCATCAATCACATAGTTGCCCTATCTTTTTTTTTTTTTGTAACCATCAACGCTTGATTCGATTGGTCATGATATTTTAGTATCGTTTTCAATGTAAATCGCAACTATATGATCAGTCACATTGTTGTCCTCTTTAGTTTTCATTATAGATTGCAGCTGGTCTAATTGGTCAAGATAGTTCATTATCGTTTTCGATGTACATTATACCTGTACAATCGATCATGTCATTGTCCTGTCTAGTTTTCATCACAAGTTGCACCTGGTCATATAAGTCTTAATAATTCAATTTTGATTTCAGCATAGACTAGGCTTATACGATCGACCATGTCATTGTCCTATCTGGTTTTTGGCTTAGACTATATTTGTACCCTCAATCACGTAGTTGGCTTATCTTTTTTTCATAACTATTGATACTTGATCTAATCGGTCATAATAGTTTAGTATCATTTTTTATGTAGACTGCACTTGTATGATCAGTCGCATCGTTGTCCGCTCTTGTTTTCATCACAGAATGCATCCAGTTCCATCAGTCATGACAGTTCATTATAGTTTTCAGCATAGATCGCACATGCATAATCAATCACATCATTATCCTATTTCGTTTTCATCACATACCGCACCTAGTTAAATAGGTCCCGACAGTTTAGTTTCATTTTTTATGTAGACCAAACCTATAGATTGGTCACGTTGTTGTCCTATATGGTTTTCGTCATAGACCATACTTAGTCCAATTGAACATGACATCTTTGTTTCGATTTCGGTGTAAACCGCACTTGTATGATCCGATCATGTCATTGTTTTGTTTGGTTTGTGTAACATATCACACCTAGTTCAATAGGTCTTGACTGTTTAATTTCATTTTTGGCATAGACCAGACCTATATGATCGGCCACGTCATTGTCCTATATGGTTTTAATCACAAATCGCACCCATTATGATCTGTCATGAAAGTTCAGCTTGGTTTTCAATGTAGACTACACCCATATGATCGATCACGTCATTGTTTTGTTTGGTTTTTGTCATAGACCACACTCAATATGATTAGTCGTGATAGTTCATTATCGTTTTCGGCGTCGATTACACCTTTATGATCGGTCATGTTGTTGTCTTGTTTGGTTTTCATCATAGACTGCACCTAATCAAATAGGTGTGGATATTTCAGTTTTGGTTTCGACGTAGACCAAACTTATGTGATTGGTCACGTCATTCCCCTATCTGGTTTTTATCACAAAGAACACCCAGTCTAATCAGTCATGATAGCTAAGTTTCATTTTCATTGTAGATCACTTCTGTACCATCAACCACATAGTTGGCCTATCTTATTTTTGTAACCGTTGACACCAAATCTGATTCATCACAATAGTTCAATATCGTTTTCGGGATAGACTGCACCTATATGATCAATCACATCATTGTCCTTTCTTATTTTCATCATAGACTACACCTAGTCCAATCGGTCATGACAAATCATTATTGTTTTTGATGTAGATTGCACTTGTACGATTGGTCACATCATTGTCCTGTCTGGTTTTCATAACAAATCACACCCAATTAGATAGGTCTCAAAAGTTCAGTTTTGGTTTCAACATAGACTAGACTTATATGATGGGTCACGTCGTTCTCTTATCTAGTTTTCATCACAGACCATACCCTATTTGATCAGTCACGATATGTGAGTTTTGTTTTCATAGTGGATTGCATTTGTACCATCAGTCACGTTGTTGGCATATATTGTTTTGGTAACCGTCAGCACTCGATCAGATCGCTCATGACAATTCAACATCGTTTTCGGCAAGACCACACCTGTATGATTGGCACATTGTTGTCTTTTTTTTTTTTTTTTTTTGTCACAAACTGCACCCGATCCCATTGATCATGACAATTATTATCGTTTTTGGCATAGATCCCACTTGTATGATCAGTCATGTTGTTGTCGTGTCTAGTTTTCATCACAAACCACACCTAGTCAGATATGTCCCAATAGTTCAGTTTTGGTTTCAATGTAGACTAGACCTATCACATTAGTCTCGTCGTTGTCCTGTCTGGTTTTCATAACAAATCGTACCCGATCTGATCAGTCATGATAATTGAGTTTCATTTTCTTAATAGATCGCATTTGTACCATCAATCACATTATTGTCCTGTCTAGTTTTAGTTACAGATTGCACCCAGTCCGATCAGTCACAATGGTTCATTATTGTTTTTGGCGTAGATTGCACTTATATGATGGGTAACGTCATTGTCCTGTCTAGTTTTCATTATAAACCACTCTTGGTCAGATAGGTCTCGATATAGTTATGTTTTAGTTTTGGCATAGACTATATCTGTATGATCGACCACATCATTGCTATGTCTGGTTTTAATCATAGACCGCACCCATTCTGATCGGTCACGATAGTTCATTATCAATTTCGACATAGATTGCACCTGTACGATGGGCCACGTCATTGTTTTGTCTAGTTTCCACCATAAATCACATTGAGTTAGATAGGTCCATGCAATTTAGTTTCAATTTCGACATAGACCAGACTTATACGATTGATCATGTTGTTGTCCTGTCTAGTTTTCATCATAGACTTTACCTAGTTCGATCCGATGTGGCAACTCAGTTTCATTTTGGGCATACACTGCATCTATACAATTGGTCATATCGTTGTCTCATCAAGTCTTCATAACAAACTGTACCTTGTTCGATAGGTCTTGATAGTTAGGTTTTGATTTTGATATTGACCAAACCTATATGATTGATCATGTTGTTGTCCTAACTAGTTTCTATCATAGACCGCACCCGATCTGACTAGTCACAAAAGCTCGATTTCAACGTAGATCGCACCTATATGATCAATCACGTCATTGTTTTATCTAGTTTTCATCACAAACCACACCCGATTTGATTGTTCACAACAACTCAAAATCATTTTCGACATAGATGACCTGTGTATGATCAATCATATCTTTGTCCTTTCCGATTTTCATCACAGACTACACTCAGTTTGATTAGTTAGGACAATTCAATATCATTTTTAGTGCAGATCGTACATATATGATCAATCACATCGTAGTCCTATCTGGTTTCATCATAGACCACACTCAGCCAAATAGGACTTGACAATTTAGTTTCGGTTTTAGTGTATACCAAACTTATAAGATCAGTCATGTTGTTGTCCTGTTTGGTTTTCAAAACATACTGCACACAATTTGATAGGTCCTGACAGCTCAATATCAATTTTGGCAGATTAAACTAGTACAATCAATCACGTAATTGTCCCGTTTGGTTTTAATAAGAGATTACACCCAATTCGATGGGTCACGACAGTTCAGTATCATTTTCGGCTTAAACCACACTTTGTATGATCAATCATGTCATTGCCTTGTATGGGTTTCATTATAAATTGCACCTGGTCTGATAGTTCACGATAGTTCATTATCGTTTATGGCATTGATTGGACTTGTACAATTAATCACGTCTTTGTCCTATTTGGTTTTCATCATAGACTGCACTCGGTTCGATAGATCTCAATAATTCAATTTCAATTTTAGAATAGACCAGACCTATACGATCGGTCATGTCATTGTCCTATCTAGTTTTCATCACAGACCATACTCGATTTGATTGAACAAAACAACTCAGTTTCATTTTTGGCGTATACCGTACTTGTATGTTTGGTCATGTCATTGTCTTGTCTAGTTTTCATCATAGTCGATGCCCGATCTAATTGAACACGAAAGTTCGTTATCATTTTTGGTGTAGATTACACCTAAATGATTGATCATGTCATTGTCTTGTCTGGTTTTCATCACAAGTTGTACCCGATCATATAGGTCCTGACAATTTAGTTTAGGTTTTCAGTATAGACCAGACTTATACTATTTGTCACATCGTTGTTCTATCTAGTTTTCATCATTGATCGTACCCGGTCCGATAGCTCACAACAACTTAGTTTTGTTTTTAGTATAGATCTTACTTGTGTAATCAGTCGTGTCATTGTCTTACTTAGTTTCCATCACAGACTAAACCCGGTCAGATAGGTCTTGATAGTTCAATTTTGGTTTTGGTGTAAACTAAACTTATAGATTGGTATCGTCGTTGTCCTATTTGGTTTTCATCATAGACCGCCCCTAGTTCAATCTAACATGACAACTCAATATCATTTTTGGCATAGATTGCACTTGTACCATCAATCTTGTTATTGTCTTCTCTAGTCTTCATAACATACTGCACCTTATTCGATAGGTCTCGATAGTTCAGTTTTGGTTTCGGAGTAGACGAGACCTATATGATCGATCACAACGCTATATTATATGGTTTTAATCACAGACTGCACCCGATCCGATTGTTCACAAAAGTTCAGTTTCGTTTTTTATGTAGATTGAACATATACTATTGGTCACATCATTGTTGTGTCTAGTTTTCGTCAAATACCGCACCTAATTTGATTGGTCACGATAGTTCAATTGGTCACATTTGGTTTTCGTCATAGAGCGTACCCAATTTGATTGATCATGGCAGCTCAATTTTCTTTTTGACTTAGACCCCATTTGTACAATAAATCATGTAGTTGTCCTATCTTATTTTTGTCATAGTTGGCACTTGATCCGATCAGTCACAACGATTTAGTATCATTTTTGACGTAGCCTACCATTGTACGATTAGTTACATTGTTGTCCTGTCTGGTTTTCATCATAGACCGCACCTATACGACCAGTTAAGTCATTGTTCCATCTGGTTTTCATCATAGACCGTACCCAATCAGATAGGTCATAACAATTTAGTTCCAATTTTGGTGTAGACCAGAGCTATATGATCGGTCAATCATTTTCGTCTCTAGTTTTCGTTAGAGATCATACCCGATCGATCGGTTACGATAGCTTAGTTTCATTTTCAGCGTAGACCACATCTGTATGATCAGTCACGTAGTTGTTATATCTGGTTTTCATCATAGTTAGCACCTGATCTGATGGGTCCCAACAATTCAATATCATTTTCGGTGTAGGCCGTACCTATACGTTAGTCATGTTGTTGTCCTATCTTGTTTTCGTTATAGATGACATCTTATTTGACCAGTCACGACATCTCAATTTTATTTTCGGAGTAGACTACACCTATATGATTAGTCACGTAGTTGTCTTATATGGTTTTTGTCACAGTTGGTAGCCAATCCAATTGGTCACAATAGTTTAGAATCATTTTCGGTGTAGACCACACCTGTTCAAGCGGTAATGTAGTTGTCATGTTTGATTTTCATCATAAATTGTACCCGATCTGATCTGTCTTAACAACTCATTTCATTTTTGGAGTAGATCGCAACTATATAATCGATCACATCATTGTCCTATCTGGTTTTCATCATAGACCGCACCTCATCCGATCGGTCATGATAACTCAATTTCATTTTCGGCGTAGGCCACGCCTTGTATGATCTATTATATCGATGTTCTATCTGGTTTTCATCATATATCATATGTGGTCAAATAGGTCCCAATAGTTTAGTTTCAGTTTCGACATGGACCACATCTATACGATCAGTCACATCGTTGTCCAATCTTTTTTTCATTACAGATCGTAGCTTGTTAGATTGGTCGTGATTACTCAATCATGTAGTTATCCTATCTAGTTTTCGACATAGTCGGCACCCGATTCGATCAGTCATTATAGTTCAGTATCGCTTCTAATGTAAACCGCACCTGTACGATCGATCACATCATTATCGTGTCTGGTCTTCATCACAAATGACACTAGGTCTGATTGGTCATGACAACTTAGTTTGTTTTTGGTGTAAACCGCACTTGTACGATTGGTCATATAATTGTCCTTTTTGGTTTTCATCATAGACCACACCCAATCAGATAGGTCCCGACATTTCAATTTTAGTTTTGACATAGACAAGACCTATACGATTAGTCACGTCGTTGTCTTGTTTGGTTTTCATCCTAGACCGTACCCAGTCCGATCAATCACGATAACTCAATTTCATTTTTGGCGTAAACCGCATTTGTATGATCAATCATGTAGTTGTCCTATCTAGTTTTCATCATAGTCGGCACCCGATCTAATCAATTGTGACAATTCAATATCGTTTTCGACGTACACCGCACATGTACGAGTGATCACGTCATTGTCTTATCCGATTTTAATCACAAATGATACTCAGTCTGATTGGTCATGACAATTAAGATTCGTTTTCGGCATAGACTGCACTTGTACGATCACTGACATTGTTGTCCTGTTTGGTTTTCATCGTAGACCCCACCCAGTTAGTTAGGTCCCAATAGTTTAGTTTTAGTTTCGACGTAGACCAAACCTATACAATTGATCACATCGTTGTCATGTCTGGTTTTCATCACATACCAGACTAATCCGATCAATCACGATAACAAGTTTCATTTTCGACATAGACCACATCTATAAGATAAATCACATAGTTGCCTTATCTGGCTTTTATCATAATTAGCACCCGATATGATCGATTACAATAATACAATATCATTTTCGATGTAGATCACACCTGTACGATTAGTCACATCATTGTCTTATCTTATTTTTGTCACATACGGCATCCGATCTCATCGATCATAACAGTTCAATGTCATTTTGGGTGTAGACCCCACCTGTCTGTTCGGCCATGTCATTGTCCTATCTAGTTTTTGTCAATGACCACACCCTATCGATAGGTCACGATAGTTTAATATCTTTTTTAGCTTAGACTACACATATATGTTCGATCACAATGTTGTCCTATCATATTTTTGTCATAAACTACACCTGATTAGATCAGTCATGATAACTCAATTTCGTTTTCAGCGTAAACCATACTTGTACGATTAGCCATGTAGTTGTTCTAATTGGTTTTCCTCATAGACCTTACCTGATCCAATCGATTATGACAACTTAGTTTCATTTTTGGCGTAGACCGCACCTATATGATCGATGAAGTCATTACACTATCTGGTTTTCATTACAGATCACAATTGGTCAAATATGTCCCAACAGTTTAGTTTTAATGTCAGCGTAGACCATGCCTATACGATCGGTAACATCATTATCTTATCTAGTTTTTATCAAAGACTAGACAGGGTTAAACTGGAGAAGGTCTAATGGGTCATGACAACTTAGTTTCGTTTTCGGCATAAACCACATATTTACGATTAGCCACGTAGTTGTCCTATGTGGTTTTTGTCACAAGCGATATTCGATCCAATCAGTCATGACAACTCAATTTCATTTTTGGTGTAGACCATACTTGTATGATTGGTCATGTCGTTGTCCTATCTTGTTTTCATCATATACCACACCTGGTTAGATAGGTCTTGATAGTTCAGTTTTGGTTTCGACGTAGACTTAACCTATTGATTGGTTACGTTGTTGTCTTGTCTCTTTTTTGTCATAGAATGCACCTAATCTGATTATACATGATAGCTCAATTTCGATTTTGGTGTATATCACACCTATATGATTGGTCTCATTAGCTTCCTGTCTAGTTTTCATCATAGACTGCACATGGTCAAATAGGTCCCAACATTTCAAATTGAGTTTCAGTGTAAACTAAACCTATAGGACCAGTCACATAATTATCATGTTTGGTTTTCATCATAGATAACACATGATCTGATCGATCACAACAACTTAGTTTTGTTTTCTACATAGACCCCATTTGTACGATCAGTCACGTAGTTGTCCTATCTTATTTTTGTCATAATCGACACCCGATCTAATTGATCATGAAAGTTCAGTTTCTTTTTGGTGTAGACTTAACCATTATGATTGGTCACATTTTTTTCTTGTTGGTTTTCGTCATAGACGGTACTCAATCTGATCGATCACTACAACTCAATTTCATTTTCAGCGTAAACCACACTTGTCTGATTGGTCACATTATTGTCATGTCTGGTTTTCATCATAGACTGCACCCGATCAAATGGGTCCCCATAATTTAATATCGGTTTTGATGTAGACCAGAGCCATACGATCGGTTATGTCATTATCCTATCTGGTTTTTATCACATATCATACCCAGTTCGATCGGCAACAACATATCAGTTTCGTTTTTGACATAGACTACATCTATATGATCAATCACCCAATCTGATAGGTCATGACAATTTAGTTTTGTTTTCGGCGTAGACTGCACTTGTATGATCAGTCATGTTGTTTTCTTATCTAGTTTTCTTCACAGATCGCACCCGTTTAAATAGGTCTTAACAAGTTCAGTTTCGGTTTCGACATAGACCACACCTATACTATCAATCACATCATTGTCCTGTTTGGTTTTTGTCACAGATTGGATCTAGTTCGATTCGTCACAGGAGCTCAATTTCATTTTTGGTGTAGATTGCATTTGTACAATTGGTCACATAGTTTTCCTATCTAGTTTTCATCATAGTCAGCACCCAATCCAATTCGTCATGATAATTTAGTATTGTTTTCGACGCAGACTACACTCGTATGATTGGTCACGTTGTTGTCCAGTCTAGTTTTCATCACAAATGGCAGTTGGTCCGATCGGTGATGACAACTCGGTTTCATTTTTTATGAAACTGCACTTGTACGATTAGTTACATCGTTGTCTTGTCTGGTATTCATCAAAGACCGCACTCGATCAGATAGGTCTCAACAATTCAATTTCAATTTTAGAATACACTAGATCTAAATGATCAGTTAGGTCGTTGTCCTGTTTGATTTTCGTCATAGATTTGACTTTGTCCCATCGATCATGACAACTTAGTTTCATTTTCGGCGTAGACTGCATTTGTATAATCAATCATGTAGTTATCCTATTTGGTTTTCTTCATAATTGGCATCCAATCCGATCGGTCACAAAAGTTTGGTATCGTTTTCAACATAGACCACACTTGTTTGATCAGTCACGTCGTTGTCCAATCTAGTTTTCCTCATAGATCACACTCAATCAAATAGGTCCTGACAGTTCAGTTTCAATTTCGGCGTAAACCAAATCTATACGATCGATCATGTCGTTGTCTTGTTTTGTTTTCATCATAGACCTAATTCAATCTAATCGATCATGGTAGCTCAAATTCGTTTTCGATGTAGACTACATCTGTACAATCAGCCACGTAGTTGTCCTATCTTGTTTTCATCACAGTCGACACCATATCAGATCACTCACGATAGTTCAATATTGTTTTCGGTGTAGACTGCACCTATATGATCGGTCACAACAATTCAATTTAGTTTTCAATATAGACTATATTTGTATGATCAATCACATAGTTATCTTATCCGATTTTCCTCACAGTTGGCACCCGATCCGATCAACCATGATAGTTCATTATCATTTTTTAAATAGACTGCACCTATATGATCAATCACATCATTGTCTTGTCTAGTTTTCGTAATAGATGACACCCGATTTGGTCAATCATGACAGTTCATTGTCACTTTGTATGTAGACCGCACTTATACGATCGGTCACGTCATTGTCCTATCTAGTTTTCATCACAGATTGCACCTGATTAGATAGGTCCGACAGTTCAATTTCGATTTTGACGTAGACCAGACCTATAGTATTAGTCACATCATTGTCCTATTTATTATAGGTCTATGACATGATCGAAACTGAATTGTCGGGACCTATCCGAATGGGTGCGGTCTGTGATGAAAATCAGATAGGATAATGACGTGACCCATCATACAGTCATGACCCAGAGTTGCTCTTGTCAACCATAGCCCTAAGTTGTTCATAGCATCCAAAGCCCTAAGCTCACTACCTCTGGTCGTTCATGTCATCCATAGCCTTAAGCTATTCATATCATTTAGAGCCATAGGCTCATGACCAATAATTGTTCATATCATCCTGAGCCATGAGTTGTTTATAACATCTAGAGGACTAAGCTCAAGAAATCCTGAGTCGTTCATGTCATCCAATACGCTGAGTTCTTCATAGCATCCAAAGTTGTAAGCTCATGACCTAGAGTAGCTCATGTTATCAATAATCCTTAGTTGTTCGTAGAATCTAGAGCCCTGAGCTCATGACCTAAACTTCTTCTTGTTAACCACAACCATGAGTAGTTCATAGAATCTAATGCCTTGAGCTCATGACCTAGGGTTGTTCATAGCATATAGAGGCTTGAGCTCATGATGTAGAATCGTTATTAACGTTCATAGCCCTGAGCGGCTCATAGCATCTAAAGCCTCAAGTCACAGGACCCCGAGTCATTCATATCATCCATAACTATGAGTTGTTCATAGCATCTAGACCCCTAAGCTCATGACCTAAAGTTGTTTAGGTCAACCACAACCCCGAGTTGTTGATAGCATCTCGAGTCCTAAGCTCATGACTCGGAGTCATTCATGTCATCCACAACCTAGAGGTGTACGTTACATCTAGAGCCTTGAGCTCACGACCTAGAGTCACTCATGTCAACTAGCATCATAAGCAATTTAAAACATCTAGAGCCCTATGATCACAACCCATAGTCATCTAAGTCATCCATAACCCTGATTAGTTCATAGCTCTGAGTTGTTCAAAGCATCTAAAGCCCTAAGTTCACGACGCAAAGTCATTCATGTCAACCACACCCCTGAGTTGTTTATAGTATATAGAACCTAAAGTTCACAACCCAGAGTTGTTCATGTCATCCATAACCTTGAGATGTTCATAGCATCTAGAGCCCTTAGCTCCTGACCTAGAGTCTTTCATGTGATTGATAACCCAGACCTGTGTATGGCATCTACAACCCTTAGCTCATGATTTGGATTTTTTCATGTCAACCACAACACTTAGTTGTTCATAGAATCTGGAGGCCTCAACTCATGACCGATGTCATTTATGTCATCCATAAAATTGAGTTGCTAAGAGCATCTAGAGCCCTAACCTCATGACCTGGAGTCTTCATGTCAACCACAAACCTACGTTATTCATAGCATCTAGAGCCTTAAGCTCTTGACCCAAAGTCGTTCATGTTAACCATAACCCTAAGTAGTTCATAGCATCTAGAGCCTTAGGACACAGAGTTGTTCATGTCAACACAACCCTTAGTTGTTCATAACTTCAAGAGCCCTGACCTCATGAACCAAATTCATTCATGTCAACCATAGCCCTAAGATGTTCATAGCATCTAAAGCCCTGAACTCGTGACTTAAAGTCTTTCTTATCATCGATAGCCTTAAGCTGTGCATATCATCTAGAGTGTTAAGTTCACAACTTGGAGTCTTTCTTGTCAATCGTAGCCCTGAGTTGTTTATAGAATCTGGAGGCCTCCTCTCATGAACTAGAGTCATTCATGTTATTCACAACCTTGAGTTGTTGATAGCATCTACAGTCCTGAGCTCACGACTCACAGTCGTTCATGTCATCTATAGCCTGAGCAGTTCATAGCATTTAAAGACTTGAGCTTGTGATGGAGAATCATTCACATCATCCACAACTTTGAGCAACCATAAGATCTAGAGGCTTAAGCTCATAGGATCTCGGGTCATTCATATCAACCAGAACTTTGAGCCATTCATAGCATCTAAAGCCCTAGACTCACGACTAGGAGTAGCTTATGTCATCTATAGTTGACAGTTGTTCATAACATCTAGAGCCTTAAGCTGATGACCCAAAGTCGTTCATGTCAACCACAACCCTGATCTGTTCATAGTATCTAGAGCCTTGAGCTCTCAACTCGGAGTCTTTCATGTCATAAACAACTTTGACTTATGCATAACATCTAAAGTCTACAACTCATGACTTAGTCTTTCATGTCATCAATAAACTTAAGTTGTGCATAACATCTAGAGCTCTAAGCTCATAACTAGGAGTCTTTAATGTCAACCACAACCTTGAGTTTTACATAAAATCTAGAGACCTGATCCTATGACCTGGAATCATTCATGTCATCCACAACCCTGGTTTATTAGTAGCATCTAAATCCTTGAGCTCATGACTCAGAGTCATTCATTTCTTCTACTACCTAGAGTAGTTTATAACATCTAGAGGCTTGAGCTCATGACACAAAATCGTTCATATCATCCATAACCTAGAGCAACTCATAACATCTATAGGCCTAAGCTCATGGGATCCCAAGTCGTCCATATCATCCACAACTATAAGTTGTTCATAGCTTCTACAGCTCAAAGCTCAAAACCTAGAGTCTTTTATGTCAACCACCACCCTAAGTTGTTCATAGTATTTAGAGCCCTAAACTCATAACTTGGAGTCATTCATGTTATCCACGACCTTGAGTTTTTCATAACATCTAGCGCCATAAGTTCATGACTTGGAGTCATTCATGTCAACTATAACCTTAAGCTATTCATAGCATCAAGAGCCTTAAGATCAAAACCTAGAGTTGTTTATATCTTCCATAGCCCTGAGTTGTTCATAACATCTGGAGGCTGAAGCTTATGATGCAGAATCATCCATATTGTCCACAACCCTAAGCGGTTCATATCATCAAGAGGTCTAAGCTCATATGATCGCAAGTCATACATATAATCAACATCTTTAAGTTGTTTATAGGATCCAGAGCCCTAAGATCACAACCTAAAGTAGAATACGTCATCCACAGCTCTGAGTTGTTCATAGCATCTAAAGCCTTGAGCTCATGACCTAGAGTCATTCATGTCATCCACAACCTTGAGCTATTTATAGTATCAAGAGCCCTGAGTTCACGACCTAGACTCTTTCATGTCATCAATAACCCTGAACTAAGTATAGCATGTAGAGCCCTAAGCTCATGACCTAGAGTCTTTCATGTCATCGAAAAACTTAAGTTGTGAATAGCATCTAGAGCCTTGAACTTACGACTGAGAGTCTTTCATGTCAACCATAGCCTTGAGCTGTTCATAGAATCTAGAAGCCTGAGCTCATGACCCGACATCATTCATGTCATCCATAACCCTGAGTTGTTAATAGAATCTAGAACCTTAAGATCATGACCCAGAGTCATCATAACAATTACAACCTTGAGTTATTCATAGTATTTAGAGCCCTAAGCTCACAACCCAGAGTCGTTCATGTAAACCACAACCCTAAGTTGTCCATAACATCTAGAGCCTTGATCTCAGGACCTGGAGTCTTTCATGTCAACCAAAACCCTGAGATGTTCGTAACATCTAAAGCCTTGAACTCACGACTTGGAGTCTTTCATTTCATCGACAACCTTAAGTTCTGCATAGCATTTAGAGCCCTGAGCTTATGACTTAGAGTCTTTCTTGTCAATCATAACCCTGTGTTGCTCATAGAATCTAGAGGCCTAATGTGATGAACCAGAGTCATTCATCTTATACGCAATCTTAAGTTATTAATAGTATCTACAACCCTGAGCTCATAACCTAGATTCCTGCATGTCATCCATAGCCCTTGGTAATTCATATCATCTAGAGGCTTCAACTCATGACGCAGAATCATTCATATCATCCAGAACCTTGAGTCGTTCATAACATCTAGAGGCTTGAGCTCATGGGATCCTGAGTCATTTATATTATCCACAACTCTGAGCACTTTATAGCATCTAGAGCTTTGATCTCACGATCTAGAGTAGCTCATGTCATCCATAGCCCGGAGCTGTTCATAGCATCTAGAGCCTTAAGCTCATGATTCGAAGTCATTCATGTCAACCCCAACCTTGAGTTGTTCATAATATGTAGAGCCTTGAGCTCTCGATCTAGAGTCTTTCATGTCACTGACAACTGATTCGTTCCCAATTGGTGTATCATGAGTTTGGTGCTCAGACAGGAGTAATCAACAAAATTTATAACCTATATCACCATGCACTAGGATAGCCTTAGCTAAAATAGCATAGTGGCTCTAGGACCGTTCACTGGGAAGGGTTTTCAACTTACAACTAATACCAATTCAAAGTTAAATTGGTGTTTTTTCATTTCAAGGTTAGCTTAAGAAGAAAACATAAACTTTGGTTGAAAAAGGATTTGTTTTAAGCTAACTAAAAAGAAACTAATGGAAATTACTTATGAAGAAAAGCGTTCCTTGGAGTTTTAGGTTCACAGAGGAGGCTCCTCATGCAAAAACAGAGCTCTGGTCACTTGAATCTTTTCCTCACATTAGAGAATTAACATATAGTTAATTCTCTAACCGGTGTTGTACAGATGCTTACCTTTAATGGATTTCAAAACTAATTCTCTCTCACTGATGCAACTTGCAATGGCTCGTGCCTCTCACCTAGCATTTGCCATTCAAGGTGATCATTAACCTTGGACTTCCCTTTTCAAGCTTGCAAGAGATAACTAATGGATGTCTCCTTAGAGTCCAAAAGCTTACCAAGTGTTGGCAATTCTAGAAAATCCTACCTTCAAGTCACCTCCCAAAGGCTCGCAAGAGATAAACTAGTGCATCTCCATGGACGGAGATCACTTGCCTTACCAAGTGTTGGCCCAGGTGAATTGAAGGCGTTTTAAGTTAACTAAAAACATAGAAATCATTAATAGGTCACACTTTCTCTTCATTAAAAGCTGAAACAACAAAACTACCAATTCTTGCATTTGGGGCCTTTCCCAGCTACCTTAGCTCCAAGGAACTAAAAGCCTAGCCACTCATTCTCTGAGGAAACATCCTCAGAGCTTGTTTGGCTAGTAAGAAAAAAAAATATAATACAATCAAAACGAGAAGGTAAGGTAGAGCAAAGGCTCTGTATTTTACTTCATTTCAAAACTATACAAAGGATGTCTCTGAGAACAAGCTCCCCGACATCTCATTATAATGGAAATTACAAACAATATATATGACGCTATTTACCCTTTGTTCTTGCTTAAAGACTAAGGAATCTTATGATAGGTTATAATGGAAATTACAAACAATATATATGAGGCTATTTACCCTTTCTTCTTGCTTAAAGACTAAGGAATCTTATGATAGGTGGATTACAAGGAGAGAATGGGGATTTAGATATCAAATATCTGAAGCAAAAAATCTAAAAATGGTGGTCGCAAATATCGGGAAGCATTTAGGAGAATTTTGCAGGCGTGCAAGATGGCTACGAAATTTCGCAACCTGAAAGACACCATTTCGCAGCCAAAGGCTGATTTCGCAACCATCCTCTTGTGATTTTGCAGCCAAAGGCTGATTTCGTAGCCCGCAAAATTGGCCTTTAGCTTGATGTGATCAGCTTCCAATGGCTTTAACTCCTTCATTTCAACTTCAAATCGTGCACTGTTTAAAGCATTGGATTGCTGACTTCCCGAGCTTCGAAATGACATATAGTATGCATCAATTGAGCTCCAGGAAATGCTCCGAAAGTGGCTGACAGTTGCTGTCCTCTTGAATGCTTCATGTTAGCTTTTTCTCTTTGCTTTCCCTCCTTGCATTCATGATTTGCTTAGGGAAAAGGACTTTAAAGCTTCAAAGCTTTGGTTCTTCACATTACTGAGCTTCCCTTTGCTTTGCCATGGATTCTAAAGAACTCTCCTCAATCTTGGATTGCTTTGGTGATCAAATTACTAACAAAAACACCAAAACTTACACAATTTGATTAGAAATGATTGCAAAGGTCCTTAATATGTTAATTGAGTTAAAAGGTAATAACTACTACTCAAAAGTGTTTAAAAGAGTTAATTACAAGCTATCAAATAACACTTTTTGAGTAGTAATCAACAACCCTAACTTGTGTATAGCATCTAGAGCCCTCAGCTCACGACTTGGATTCTTTCTTGCCATCAATAACCTTAAGTTGTGCATAACTTCTAGAGCCCTAAGCTCAGGACTAGGATTCTTTGATGTCAACCATAGGCTTAAGTTGTTCATAGAATCTAGAGGCCTAAGCCCATGACCCAAAGTCGTTAATGCCATCCACAACCCTAACTTGTTAATAGCATCTAAAGCCTTCAGCTCACTACCCGGAGTTGTTCATGTCAATTACTACCATAAGTTGTTCATAATGTCTACAACCCTGAGCTGATGACCCAGAGTCATTCATATCTTCCACAACCCTGTAGTTCATAGCATATAGTACCTTGAGCTTATGATACAAAATCGTTCAAATCATCCACAACCTAGAGCAGTTCATAGCATCTACAAGCCTAAGCTCATGAGATCCTAAGTTGTTTATATCATTCACAACTCTGAGTTTTTCATACCTTCTAAAGCCCTGAGCTCAGGAACCAAAGTCTTTATGTTGACCACTACCTTGAGTTGTTCATAATATCTAAAGCTTTGAGCTCATAACTTAGAGTTGTCATGCCATCCATAGCCTTGAGTTGTTGAGAGCATCTAGTGCCTTGGGCTCATGACCCAGAGACGTTCATGTCAGCCACTACCTTGAGCTTTTCATAGTATCTAGAGCCCCGAGATTATGACTTTGAGTTGTTCATGTCCTCCATAACCTTGAGCGGTTCATAACATCTAGAGGCTTGAGCTCAAGAAGTAGAAAAGTTCATATGATCCACAATCCTAAGTGATTCATAGCATCTAGAGCCCTGAGCTCATGACTCAGAATCATTCACGTCAACAACAATCTTGAGTTGTTCATAGTATCTAAAGCCTTGAGCTCGTAACCCAGAGTTGTTCATAGTATTAAGAGCCTTGAGCTCACAACCCGAACTCTTTCATGTCATTGATAACCCATACTTGTTAATAGCATGTAGAGCCCTAAGCTCACAACCTATAGTCTTTCATGTCATCGACAACCTTAAGTTATGTATAGCATTTAGAGCCCTAAGCTCACAAACCAAAGTCATTCATTTCATCCACATCACTTTGTTGTTCATAGAATCTAGAGGCCTAAGCTCATGACCCAAAGTCATTCATGTCATCCATAACCTTGATTTGTTAATAACATCTAGAGCCTTGAGCTCACGACCCGGAGTTGTTCATGTCATCCATAACCCTGAATTTTTCATAGCATCTTGAGCCTTGACCTTAAGACCCATAGTCATTCATGTCAATCACAACCTTGAGTTGTTCGTTGCATGTAGAGCATTTTGCTCATGTCCTAAAGTCTTTCATGTCAACAAAAACCTTGAGTTGTTCATAGAATTTAGAGACCTGAGCTCATAACCTAGAGTTGTTCATGTATCCATAGCCTTGAGTTGTTAATAGCATCAAGAGGCCTTAGCTCATGACTCCAAGTCATTCATGTCAATGATTGACCTAAGTTGTTCATAGCATCTAGAGCCCTAAGCTTAAGAGTCGGAGTATTTCATTTCATCGAAAGCCTTAAGTTGTGCATCACATCTAGAGGCTTAAGCTAAGAAATTGGAATCTTTCATGTCAACCACAACCCTTAGTTGTTCATAGAATCTAAAGGCTCGAGCTCATGAATCGAAGTCTTTCATGTCATCCACAAGCCTAAGTTGTTAATAACATCTAGAGCCTTAAGCTCATGACCCAAATTTGTTCATATCATCCACAACCCTAAAAAGTTCATAGCAACTAAAGGCTTAAGCTCATGACATATCATCATTCCTATCATTCACAACCCTTAATAGTTCCTAGCATCTAGAGGCTTGACCTCATGAGATCTCGAGTTATTCATATTATCCACAACTTTGAGTTATTCATAGCATATAGAGCCTTAAGCTCATGACCCGTAGTAGCTCATGTAATCCACAACCTAAAGTTGTTCATAGAATTTAGAGCCTTGAGATCACGACCTTGAGTCGTTCATGTCAACCACAGACCTGAGCTTTTCATAGCATCTTAAGCCCTGAGCATAGACCCAGAGTCATCCATGTCATCCACAACCCTAAGTTGTTCATAGAATCTAGAGCCCTGAGCACAAAAGATCACAACTCATTCATTTCATCCACAACTCTGAGCTGTTTATAGCATCTAAAGCTTTGAGCTCACAACCTGGAGTCATTCATGTGAACCAAAGGCTTCAGTAGTTTATAGCTTCTAGAGGACTTTGCTTATAGGACCCCAAGTCCGTCATGTCATTCATAATTCTAGATTGTTCGTAGCATCCAATGTCCTAAACTCATGATCCTGAGTAGCTCATCCAATCCATAGCCCTAAGTTTTTCATATCATCTAGAGGCCTAAGCTCATGACTCGGAGTAGCTCATCTCATCCACACCCTTGAGTTATTTATAGCGTTTAGAGCCTTGAATTTATAACCTAGAGTGATCCATGTCATTTACAACCTTACATTGTTCATAGCATCTAAAGCCTTGAGCTCATAACCTAGAGTCGTTCATGTCATCCACATCCCTAAGATGTTAATAAAATCTAAAGGCTTGAGCTCATGACTCGGAGTCCTTCATGTAAACCATAACCCAAAGTTATTCATAGCATTTAAAGCCCTAAGCTCACGACCCAGAGTGGCTCATGCCATTGACAACCCTAAGCTTTTCATAGCATTTAAAGCCCTGAGCTCATGACCTAGAGTCGCCCATGTGAACCACAACCCTAAGATATTCATAGTATCTATAGCCCTAAGCTCATGACCCTGAGTCATTCATTGCAATCACAACCCTAAGATGTTTATAGTATCTATAGCCCTTTGCTCATAACCCTGAGTCATTCATGTCATGCACAACCCTAAGATGGTCATAACATTTAGAGCCCTAAGCTCACGACCCGAATTCTTTCGTGTCATCAACAACCCTAAGTTGTTCACAGCATTTAAAGCTCGAAGCTCACAATTCGGAGTCATTCATGTTAACCACAACCTAGATTCGTTCGTAGCATCTAGAGCCTTGAGGTCACAACCTAGAGTAGATCATGTAATCCACAACCCTGAGTTATTCATAGCATTAAGAGCCTTGACCTCATAACCCATAATCTTTCATGTCATCGACAGACCTGAGTTGTTTATAGCATCAAGAGGCTTGAGCTCGCAATCAAGAGTCCTTCACGTCAACCAAAGCTAACAACTATTCATAACATCTAGAGCCTTGAGCTCACGACCCAGAGTAGCTCATGTCATCCACAATTGTAAGCTATTAATAACATCTAAAGCCTTGACCTCATGAGTCAAAGTTGTTTATGTCATGTAGAACCCAAATTTGTTCATAACATCAAGAGCCCTTAGCTCATGACCTAGAGTAGCCCATGTTATCCACAACCCATAGCGGTTCATAGCATTTATTGCTATGAGTTCATGACTTAGAGTTATTCATGTCAAGCATAGCTGAGACTTGTTCATAGCATTTAGAGCCCTGATATCATGACCTAAATTAGTTGATGTCATCTAGAGCCCAAAACTATTCATTGCATCTAGAGCCCTGAGGTCGCGACCTAGAGTAACTGATGTCATCCACAGTCTTGAGTTGTTCATAGCATAAAGAGCCTTGAGTTGACGACCCATAGTCTTTTATGTCATCGATAGCCTGAGCTGTTAATAGCATCTAAAGCACTGATTTTCTGATCGGGAGGTGTTCATGTCAACCATAGCATAGAGCTATTCATAGCATTTAAAGCTTTGAGCACATGACCTACAGTCATTCCTATCATTCACAATCCTAAGCTCTTCATAGAATCATAAGCCCTGAGCTAACAACTTAAAGTATTTCATATCATCGACAAACCAGAATTGTTCATAGCATTTAAAGCTCTGATCTCAAGACCTAAAGTGCCTCATATCATCAGAAGCCTTAAGTTGTTCATAACATATAAACCCTTGAGCTTACGACCCGGTGTAGTTCATGTCAACCATAGCCCAGAGTTGTTCATAGCATCTAGAGCCTTGAGCTCAAAACCTAGGGTTGTTCATGTTTTCCACAACCTTGAGATAATCATAGAATCTAGTGGCTTGAGCTCATGACCTAAAGTCTTTCATGTATTTAGTTTCCTATAACTGTTCATAGCATCTAGAGCCTTAAGGTCCGAATTAGCTCATGTCATTAATAGCCCTGAGTTGTTCATAACATCTAAAGCCCTGAGCTCATGACCTAAGGTTATTCATGTCAACCACAACCTTGAGATGTTGATAGCATTTATAGTCCTTTATTCACAACCTCGAGTCATATTGTCATCCAAAACCTTAAGTTCTTCATAACATTGAGAACCCTAAGCTCATGACCTAGAGTCTTTCTTATCATCGATAACCCTAAGTTGTTCATAGCATCTAAAGCCTAGAGCTCACAAGCTGGAGTCGTTCAAGTAAACCATAACACAAAGCTATTCATAGCATATAGTTTCCAAAGCTCACGACCTAAAGTAGCTAATGTGATCCATAACCCTAAGTTATTTGTAGCACCTAGAGCCCTAAGCTCATGACCTAAAGTAGATCATGTCATCCACAACCTTGAGTTGTTCGTAACATGAAGATCTCTGAGCTTATGAACTGTTGTCTTTCATGTCATTGACAACCCTGAGTTATTCATAGGATCAAGAGGCCTAAGCTCACAACCCATAGTAGCTTATGTGATCCACAACCCTGAGTTGTTCATAGCATCTAGAGCCCTGTGATCATGACCTCGAGTCATTCCTATCAACCATAGTAGAGAGTTGTCTATAGCATCTAAAGCCTAAGCTCATGACCTGGAGTAGCTCAAGTCATCCACAGCCTTGAGCTACTCATAGCATCTAGAATGCTGAGCTCTCGACTCAAAGTCATTCATGGCAACCACAGTAGAGAGTTGTTCGTAGCATCTAGAGCCTAAAATCATGACCCAAAGTAGCTCAAGTCATCCATAGCCTCGAGCTACTCATAGCATCTAGAACCCTGAGCTCTCAACCTAGAGTCATTCATGTCAACCATAGCTCTAAGTTGTTAATAGTATCATGAGCCTTGAGCTCACAACCCAAAGTCATTCATGTTAGCCATAACCCATAGTTGTTCATAGCATTTAGAGCTCTAAGCTCACAACCTAGAGTTACTAATGTTATCTATATCCCTGAGCTATTCATAGTATCTTAAACCTTGAGCTCATGGGATCCTAAATCATTCATATCATCCAAAACTCAAAGCTCCTCATAGCATTTAAAGCCCAAAGTTGTTCATGTCAACCACAACCTTGATGTGTTCATAGTATCTTGAGCCATGAGCTAACGACCCAGAGTCGTTCATGTTATCCACAACCCTGAGCTCATGACACAAAGTCATTCATATCATCCATAGCCCTGAGTTGCTCATAGCATTTAGAGGATTGAGCTCACGGGATCCCTAGTCATTCATATCATCCACAATGTTGAGTTGTTCAAAACATCCATACCCTTGAACTCACGACCTGGAGTAGCATATATCATCTATAGGCTTGAGTTTTTCATAGCATTTGAAGCCCTAAGCACACGACTCGGAGTTGTTTATGACATCAACAACCCTGAGCTAGTCATAGAATTTAGACCCCTAAGCCCACGACCCAAAATTGTTCATGTCATCATAAGCCTTAGGCTATCCATAGCATCTAGAGTTGTGAGATCATGACCCAAAATTGTTATATTATCCACACCCCTAAGCTATTCATAGAAACAAAAGCCATAAGTTTAGGACCAAGAATCATTCATATTATCCATAGCTCTAAGTTGGTCATAGTATCTTGTGGTTTGAGCTCATGAGATCCTAAGTCATTCATATCATCTACAACCCTAAGCTGCTCTTGATCTTAGGGCTCAGGATGCTATGAATAACTTAGAAATGTTGATTATAAGTATGACTTGAGATCTCGTGAGCTCAAACATCTTGATGTTGTGTACCACTTAGGGTCGTGGATGATATGAACGATTTTATGTCATGAGCTTAAGCCTCTAGATGCTATGAACTACTCAGGGCTATGGAAGATATCAACGACTCTGGGTTTTGATCTCAACGCTCTAGATACTATGAATAGCTCAAGGCTGTGGTTGTCATCAATGACTCCGGGTTGTGAGCTCAATACTCTATATACTATGAACAATCGAGAGTTGTGGTTGATATGATAGAGTCGGGAACCCATGAGCTCAAGCCTCTAGATTCTTTCAACTATTAAAGGTTATGGATGATTTCAATGATTCTACATCATGAGCTCAAACCCTTAGATTCTATGAACTCCTCAAAGCTTTAGATATTATTGAAAACTCAAGGTTGTGGATAACATGAACGACTTTAGGTCATGAGCTTAGGCCTCTTGATTTTATGAACAGATCAGGGTTGTGGTTGACATAAATGACTCCGAGTCGTGAGCTTAGGGCTTTAGATGCTATGCACAACTTAAGGTTGTCAATGACATGAAAGACTATGCATCGTGAGCTTAGAGCGCTAGATGCTATGAATAACTCAAGGTTGTGCATGATATGAACAAATCTAGGTCACAAGCTCAAGGCTCTAGATGCTATAAACAACTTAGGATTGTGCTTGACATGAACGATTCCGAGTCGTGAGCTCAAGGCTTTAGATGCTATGAACAACTCAAAGTTGTGGATGACATGCTTCACTCTAGGTCGTGATCTTAGGGCTCTGGATGCTATCAACAACTTAGTGTTATTGATTATAGGTATGACTTAGGATCCCATGAGCTCAGACCTCTTGATGTTATGTACCACTTATGGTTAGGGATGATATGACCGATTCTGTGTCATGAGCTCAAGACTCTAGATGCTATGAATTGCTCAAGGCTATGGAAGATATGAATGAATCAAAGTCATGATCTTATGGCTCTAGATGCTATGAAAAACTCAAGGTTGTGGCTGACATGAATGTCTCTGGGTCATAAGCTCAAGACACTAGATGCTCTCAATAACTCAAGGCTATGGATGACATGACCAACTCAAAGCTTTAGATATTATGAACAACTCAAGGTAGTGGTTGACATAAAAGATTCTAGGTCTTGAGCTCAAGGATCTGGATGCTATGAACAACCTAGAGTTGTGAATGATATAAAACACTCAAGATACCATGAGCTGAAGCCTCTAGATGCTATAAAGGACTTAGGGATTTTGTTGGCATGAACAACTACATGTCATGAGCACAGGGCTCTAGATGCTTTGAAAGACTTAGAGTTATGGATGATAAGAATAATTGAGGATCCCGTAAGCTCGGGCTTTTAGATGCTATGAATTGCTTAGGGCAGTGGATGATATTAATGATTATGCATCATGAGCTCAAGCCTCTAAATGCTATGAATAGCAGGGTTGTGGATGACATGAATGACTCTAGGTCATGAGTTCAGGGCTCTAAAGACCATGAATAGCTTTGAGTAATGGTTGGAATGAACAACTCTGAATTATGAGCCCAAAGCTCTAAATGCTATGAACAACTCAAAGTTGTGGATGACATCAACAACTTTAGGTCATGAGCTCTGACAAATGGACATGAAAGACTTTGGGTTGTAAGTTCAGGCCATTAAATGCTATGCACAACTTAGGGTTGTCGAATACATGAAATACTCTGGGTCATGAGCTTAGGTTTGTAGATGCTATGAGCAACTCTAGTCTATGGTTGACATGAATGACTACTAGTCATGAGCTCAGGGCTTTAAAAGCTACGAACAGCTTAAAGCTACAATTGACATGAACAACTCTAGGTCATGAGTTGAAGGCTCTTGATTTCGTGCCTAACTAGTGTATGTCCTGTTGATTGGTGCTCAATCAACTGGTGTACCTTGATTTCGGTCCTCAGACGGGAGTAATCAACAAAATTTATAACCTATTACACCATGTACTAGGATAGCCTCAGCTAGCATAGCATACTGGCTTTAAGATCATTCACTGGGATGGGTTTTCACTTCACAATTGATATTAGTTAAAGAGTTGAATTTGTGTTTTTTCTTTTCAGGGTTAGCTTTAAAAGAAATTATAATCTTTGGTTGAAAAAGGGTTGGTTTTAAGCTAGCAAAAAATAGTAACTGATTTTAATTACAAAGAAAAGTGCTTTTTGGAGTTTTAGATCACTAGGCTCAGGTTTGTTATACAAAAAGGGAGTTTCAGTCACTTGAATATTTTCCTCGCATTGGGGATTTAACATATAGTTATTTCCCGAATTGGTATGGTACAGATGTTTCCCCTTAATGGGTTCAAACACTAAATCCCTCTCACGGATGCATCTTACAATGGTTCATACCTCTCACCTAGTATTGGCCATTCAAGGTGATCCTTAACCTTGGATTACCCATCAAAAGCTCGCAAGAGATGACTAATGGTTGTCTCCTGAGAGTCTAAAAGCTTACCAAGTGTTGGCTATTCTAGATAATCCTACCTTTAAACCACCTACCAAAGGCTCGCAAGAGATAAACTAGTGTAGCTCAATGGACGAAGTCCATTTTCCTTACCAAGTGTTGGCCTAGGTGATTTTAAGGGATTTTAAGTTAACTAAAAAGATAAAAACCATTAACGAGTCACACTTTCTCTTCATTAAAAATTGAATAAAAAAAACTTCCAATTTTTGCATTCGGAACCTTACCCGGCTTTCTTCACTCCAGGAGACAAAAATCCTAGCCACCCATCCTCTGAGAAAACATCCTCAGAGTTTGTTTGGCTATAAATAAAAATAACGAGAAAACAAAAAATGTGAAGGAAAAGCAGAGCAAGTGCTCTGTAGATATATTTCTTACTATGATCCTCGTCTCGTGGATTACATTTGTTCTTTTACATTGGTTCAGAGATATATATAGAAGATATTTTCTAAGATTACAAGGAGAAAATATAACTTTACACAAAATATCTTCAGAAAAAATCTAACTGAGTTAGTCGCAAATATCTGAGATTACATTGGTGGATTTCGCATGAAAGTGTCCATTTCGCAAGAAAAGGTTGATTTCACAAGGTGATTCACATAGTGAGAAAATGGAATTTGAATTGCGAAGTGGCACACGTGTGCTTACAGGTGGTTTCGCAGCTGCGAAACAACTTGTGAAATTTTCGCAAGCTAATTTCGCAGCTGCCAAATTCTCGCTTAGCTTAGTGTAGTTGTCTTCAAATGGCCATAACTTCTTTGTTTCAAATTCAATTCATATACCGTTTGAAGCATTGGACTCCTGACTTCCTGCGCTTTGAAACGATATATAGTATGTATAAAATGGACTCCATGAAGTTCTCGAAATGTGTCCTATAGATGCTGCCCTCTTGAATTTCATGTTAGATTCCTTAATTTTTCCTCCTTGCATTCTTGATTGGTTTTGGCAAAGAACTACAAAGCTCCAAAGCTTGGATTCTTCATGTAAATGAGCTTTAATTTGCTTTTCCATGGACTATACAAAGATCTCCCTCATTCTTGGATTGCTTTGGTGATAAAAAAGCTATCAAAAACACCAAAACTTAACACAATCTGATTAGAAACAATTGCAAAGGTCCTTAACATGCCAATTGAGTTAAAAGGTAATAACTACTACTCAAAAGTGTTTAAAAGAGTTAATTACAAGCTATAAAATAGCACTTTTTGAGTAGTAATCAGCTTTAGATGTTATGAACAACTCAGGGTTATGGATGACATGAACGACCCCAACTCATGAACTCAGTCCTCTACATATTATGAATAGATCAAGCCTAATGTTAACTTGAAAGACTCCAAGTCATGAGCTTAAGGCTCTATATGTTATGAGTAGTTCAAGGTTGTGGTTGACATGACTGACTCTCGATTGTGAGCTCAAGGATCTTGATCTTATGAATAATTAAGGGTTGTAGATGACATGAAAAAGTCCAGGTTATGAGCTTAAGCCTGTAGATACTATGAACAACTCAAGATTGTAGTTGACATGAAAAACTTCAACCCATGATCTTAAGCCTCTAGATGCTATGAATGACTCTAACTCTAATGCTCAAGCATCTAGATACTATGAGTAGCTCAAGGTTGTTGTTGATTTGAAAGACTCTAGTTCATTAACTCAAGGCTCTAGATGCTATGAACAACTCAGGGTTGGGGGTTGAAATGAACGACTCCAGGTCGTGAGCTAAGGGCACTAGATCTTATGAAAAAGTTAGGGTTGTGGATGACATAAACGAATCTGGGTCATGAGTTCAGGCCTTTAGAGACTATGAATAGCTCAAGCCTATTGATTACTACTCAAAAAGTGCTATTTTATAGCTTGTAATTAACTCTTGTAAACAATTTTGAGTAGCAGTTACTACCTTTTAACTCAATTGGCATGTTAAGGACCCTTGTAATCGTTTCTAATCAAATTGTGTTAAGTTTTGGTATTTTGATAGTTTTTTATCACCAAAGCAATCCAAGATTGAGAAGAGTTCTATAGAATCCATGGCAAAGCAAATGGAAGCTCATTTATAAGAAGAATCCAAGCTTATGAGCTTTATAGTCCTTTTCCAAAAGCAAATCAAGAATGCAAGGAGGGAAAACAAAGAAAGAAATCTAACATGAAGAAATTCAAGAGGATAGCAACTCTTAGACACATTTTGAGAACTTTTTGGAGTCCATTTTATGCATACCATATGTCGTTTTGAAGCTGAGGAAGTCAGAAGTCCAACGCTTTAAACAGTGTATAAATCAAAGTGGAAATGAAGAAGTTATGGCCATTGGAAGCAAATCACACCAAGTTGAAAGGCAATTTCGCAAGCTACGACATCACAAAGTGCTAGCTGCGAAATCAGCCTTTTTGTGTGAAATGGAGACTTTCAGCTTGCGAAATTTCGCAGCCTATGTTGCATGTTACGAAATCCACTTGAGTGCTTCTAGATATTTGCGACCGACCCTTTTAGATTTTTCTTTAGATATTTGTTGTTTAAATCCTCATTTTCTCCTTGTAATCCACCAATCATAGGATTCCTTGGTTAGGATAAGAAGAAAGGGGGAATAACCTCATATATATATATATATATATATATATATATATATTGTAATTTTCTTTACACAAGAAATCTCGAGAGCTTGTTCTCAAATACCAACTTTTTGTATAGTTTTGAAGGAAGTAATACACAGAGCTTTGCTCTGCCTTACCTACTCATTTTTATTGTATTTTTCTTACTAGCCAAACAAGCTCTAAGGATGTTTCCTCAGAGAATGAGTAGCTAGGCTTTTTTGCCTCTTGGAGTTAAGGAAGCTGGGTAAGGTGCTGAATGCAAAAATTGGAAGTTTTTTTGTTTCAGTTTTTAATGAAGAGAAAGTGTGACCCGTTAATGGTTTTTATGTTTTTAGTTAACTTAAAACGCCTTAAAATCACCTGGGCCAACACTTGGTAAGGCAATTGATCTCCGTCCATTGAGATGCACTAGTTTATCTCTTGCGAGCCTTTAGGAGGTGGTTCAAAGGTAGGATTTCCTAGAATAGCCAACACTTGGTAAGCTTTTGGACTCTAAGGAGACATCTATTAGTTATCTCTTGCAAGCTTTTGAAGGGAAATCCAAGGTTAAGGATCACCTTGAATGGCAAATGCTAGGTGAGAGGCACGAGCCATTGCAAGATGAATCAGTGAGAGGGATTTAGTGTTTGAATTCATAAATGGGAAGCATCTGTACTGCACCGGTTCGAGAAATAACTATATGTTAAATCTCTAATGCGAGAAAAAGATTCAAGTGACCAGAACTCTATTTTTGTATTAGGAGTCTGACCCCAGTGATCCAAAAACTCCAAGAAACACTTTCCTTTATAAGTAATTTCAGTTACTATTTTTGGTTAGCTTAAAACCAACCTTTTTCCAACCAAAGATTATGTTTTCTTTTAAAGCTAACCTAAAAACGAAAAAACACTAATTCAACTTTGAATTAATATCAATTGTAAATTGAAAACCCTTCCCAGTGAACGATCTTAGAGGCACTATGCGATGCTAGCTGAGGCTATCCTAATACATGGTGATATAGGTTATAAATTTTGTTGATTACTCCCATCTGAGGACCGAAATCAAGGTACATCGGTTGATTAAACACCAATCAACAGGAACTACACCAGGTGGGCACGAAATCAAATGGCACCGTTGCCGGGGAAGGTGCCAACTTCACAGTGATATTATTTTTTTCAGAGTACTTGTGATCTTCATCATAAGTTTGGTGATTTTTTCTTTCATTTTACTAACTCTTTTAATTGTTTCTTCTACTTGTTCATATTTAGCATATCTTTTAATTTAGTTTTAGTTAATCTTAGTCTTTTTGTAGTTTTGTTTTCTTTTGTTTCTTTGTTTTTGTTACAGTTGATATTAGTTGTGTATGCAAAATTGGATACGAGACAGTAGAAGAAGGCTTGTGAAACTTGAAACACCTCATGAAAAGGAGTTAGAATTGAGCTTGAACATCATGGAAGCTACACATGAAGATCAGCATAGTCACCATGGTCACCAGGATAATCCCATTGCATTCAGATCAATGAGGGACCGCATGCATCCACCTCGTATGAGTGCACCATCATGTATAGTGCCCCCTATATAACAGCTAATAATTAGACCGCATATTGTTCTGCTTCTACCTACTTTCCATAGGATGGAAAGTGAGAATCCCTATGCACATATCAAGGAATTTAAAGATGTTTGTAATACATTCCAAGAAGGAGGAGCTTCGATCGACTTGATGAGGCTAAAGCTATTTCCTTTCACTTTGAAGGATAAGACTAAGATTTGGCTTAATTCTTTAAGGCCAAGGAGTATCCAAACTTGGACTGATTTGCAAGTTGAATTCCTTAAGAAATTTTTCCTTACTCATAAAACAAATGGCTTGAAAAGGCAAATTTCAAACTTCTCAGCTAAAGAGAATGAAAAATTCTATGAGTGTTGGGAAAGATACATGGAAGCCATCAATGCTTATCCTCATCATGGTTTTGATACATGGCTATTGGTGAGTTACTTTTATGATGGGATGTCTTCCTCAATGAAGCAACTCCTCGAGACTATGTGTGGAGGAGATTTCATGAGTAAGAATCCGGAGGAAGCCATAGACTTCTTGAGTTATATGGCTAAAGTTTCAAGGGGATGGGATGAACTGAACAAAGGAGAAGTGGGGAAGACGAGGTCTCAACCAAATGCCTTTAATGCTAAGGCTGGGATGTACACCTTGAGTGAAGATACTGATATGAAAGCAAAAGTTTCCGCTATGACAAGAAGATGGGAGGAGCTATAACTAAAAAAGATACATGAAGTGCAAGCTGTTACTGAGACACCAGTGCTAGTCAAGCCATGTCCTATTTGTCAATCTTATGAGCACTTGGTGGAAGAGTGTTGATTCGTTCCCAATTGGTGTATTAGCTGATTCAGGTCCTCTCAATGGTCCTCGGCAAGGGGCCATTTGATTCTCGTGCCAGCTAGTGTATGTCCTATTGATTAGTGCTCAATCAACTGGTGTACCTTGATTTTGGTCCTCAAATGGGAGTAATCAACAAAATTTATAACCTATTACACCATGTACCAGAGTGGCCTCAGCTAGCATAGCATAGTGGCTCTAGGATCGTTCACTAGGATGGGTTTTCACTTCACAATTGATATTAATTCAAAGCTGAATTGGTGCTTTTTCATTTCAAGGTTAGCTTTAAAAGAAAACATAAAGATGTTTGAAAAGGTTGGTTTTAAGCTAACCAAAAAAAGTAACTGATTTTAATTACAAAGAAAAGTGTTTCTTGGAGTTTCAGATCACTAGGCTCAGGTTCCTTATACAAAAAGGGAGTTCTGATCACTTGAATCTTTTCCTCGCATTGGGATTTAACATATAGTTATTTCCCAAACTGGTGTGGTATAGATGCTTCCCCTTAATGGGTTCAGAAACTAATTTCCTTTCACTGATGCATCTTGCAATGGCTCATGCCTCTCACCTAGCATTTACCATTCAAGGTGATCCTTAACCTTGGATTACCCATCAAAAGCTTGTAAGAGATAACTAATGGATGTCTCCTTGGAGTCCAAAAGCTTACCAAGTGTTGGCTATTCTAGAAAATCCTACCTTCAAACCACCTCCCAAAGGCTCGTAAGAGATAAACTAGTGCATCTCAACGGATGGAGATCACTTGCCTTACCAAGTGTTAGCCCAGGTGATTTAAAGGTGTTTTAAGTTAACTAAAAACATAGAAACCATTAACAAGTCACACTTTCTCTTAATTAAAAGTTGAAACAACAAAACTTCCAATTTTTGCATGTGGAAATTTACCCGGCTTTCTTCACTCCAAGAGACAAAGAGCCTAGCCACTCATCCTCTGAGAAAACATCCTTAGAGTTTGATTTGCTAGAAATAAAAATAACGAGAAAACAAAAATATGAAGGAAAAACAAAGCAAGTGCTTTGTAAAATATATTTCTTACTATCGTCGATTACATATCTGATCTATCATAGATTCATTCACATTCATTCAAAGATATATATATAGAGAAGATATTTTTCTAAGAAATATCCTAATAATATCTTTGACTGATTACAAGGAGAAAATAGAAATTTACACAAAATATCTTGAGAAAAAATCTAACTTAGTCGATAGCAAATATCTGAGATTGCACAGGTGGATTTCACACGTTGAATTGTCCATTTTGCAAGTTTGAACTTTGATTTTGCAAGTTGAATTTGTGATTTCACAACTTGGAGGTGATTCCGCAACTTGGAGATGATTTGCAACTTGATTCGCAGCTTGGAGGTGATTTTGCAACGTGGTTCACAGCTGCGAAAATGGAGTTTCAACTTGTGAAGTGGCACATGTGTGCTTGCAGGTGGTTTCGTAGCTGCGAAACACCTTGCGAAATTTCATAAGTGGATTTCATTTCGCAGCTGCGAAATTTCGCACAACTTGATGTGGTTGTCTTCAAACAGCCATAACTTCTTCGTTTTAGCTCCGATTTACACACCTTTTAAAGCGTTGGACTCCTGACTTCCTGAGCTTCGAAAATACATATAGTATGCATGAAATGGACTCCAAAAAATACTCTGAATGTGCCCAACAGTTGCTGTCCTCTTGAATTCCTCATGTTAGATTTCTCTCTTTGCTTCTCCTCCTTGCATTCTTGATGTGCTTTTGGCAAAGGACTACAAAGCTCTGAAGCTTGGATTCTTCTTGTAAATGAGCTTCCATTTCCTTTGCCATTATATAAACCTCTCCCTCATTCTTGGATTGCTTTGGTGATCAAAAAGCTATTAAAAACACTAAAACTTAACACAATTTGATTAGAAACGATTGCAAGGGTCCTTAACATGCCAATTGAGTTAAAAGGTAATAACTACTACTCAAAAGTGTTTAAAAAGAGTTAATTACAAGCTATAAAATAGCACTTTTTGAGTAGTAATCAAGTGCCCTACAATTCCAGCTGCTAGGGAAATGTTTGGAGATCAAACAAATGTCATTGGATAATTTAAGCCCAAAAACAATGCTTCATATGGTAATACTTACAACTCAAATTGGAGGAACCATCCAAATTTCTCCTGGAAGCCAAGAGCACCTTAGTATACATAGCCAGCTCAAGCATCTCAACAAGCTTCAAATCTTGAGCAAGCAATAGCGAATCTAAGCAAGGTTGTGGGAGATTTTGTTGGAGATCAGAAATCCATCAATGCTCAACTCAGTCAAAGAATTGACAGTGTAGAGAATACATTGAATAAAAGGATGGATGGAATGCAAAATGATTTATCTCAGAAGATAGACAATCTCCAATATTCAATCTCAAGGCTCACTAACCTTAACACAGTGCAAGAGAAGGAAAGATTTCCTTCTCAACCTCACCAAAAACCCAAGGGTATCTATGAAGTGGAAACTCGTGAAGAAGAGTCTTCACAAGTGAGAGATGTCAAAGCCTTGATCACTCTAAGGAGTGGCAAAAAGGTTGAGCTACCAACACCCAAGCCACATGTTGAGAAAGAAGAAGAAGAAGAAGAAGAGACAGAGAAGAGGGAGCAAATCAAAGGAAAGAAGAATGATAGTAGTGAAGGGAAAGAGGACCATGATTCAACAGTGAATGCAAATCCGGAGAAAGTACTTATCAAGGGAGATGTGATGAAGAAACACACACCTCCACCTTTTCCTCAAGCTTTGAATGGGAAAAAGGGAATCAGAAATGCATAAGAAATTCTTGAAGTATTGAGACAGGTGAAGCTCAACATCTCATTGCTAGATATGATTAACCAAGTTCCAACTTATGAAAAATTCCGAAAGGACTTGTGTACTATCAAAAGAGGGTTGAATGTGATTAAGAAAGCCTTCTTGACTGAGTAAGTAAGTGCTATCATACAATGCAAGTCTCTTTTGAAGTACAA
Organism: Vitis riparia; assembly: GCF_004353265.1. Lineage (NCBI taxonomy): Eukaryota > Viridiplantae > Streptophyta > Magnoliopsida > Vitales > Vitaceae > Vitis > Vitis riparia. The sequence continues at coordinate 68,578 of NW_023269719.1, read as the reverse complement.
AGATCCGGGTTGCCCTACCATCTCAGTTATGATTGGAGGAACTGTAGTGGAGAAAGCTTTATTAGACTTGGGAGCAAGTGTGAATTGGCTACCATACTCTATCTACAAGCAATTGGGACTTGGTGAATTGAAGCCAACATCAATCACTCTATATCTAGCAGATAGATCAGTGAAAATTCCAAGAGGGATAATTGAAGATGTCTTAGTTCAAGTTGATAATTTCTACTATCTAGTAGACTTTGTTGTTCTCGACATGGACCCAATTGTCAAGGAAACTAATTATGTTCCTATTATCCTTGGAAGGCGATTCCTAGCTACATCAAATGCAATCATAAATTGTAGGAATGGACTCATGCAACTCACATTTGGCAACATGACATTAGAGCTTAATATCTTCTATATGTCAAAAAGGCTAATCACTCCGAAAGAAGAAGAAGGTCCAGAAGATGTGTGCATCATTGACACTCTAGTGGAGGAGCATTGTAATCAGAAAATGCAAGAGAAGTTGAATGAAAGTCTTGGGGATCTTGAAGAAGGGTTGTGGATAACTTGGGGGTGTCGCCCACACCTAATTTTTTGTATGTCACGGCCATGGAGTCCTTGTTGGGCTCAGTCGGTTTTCAGACCTCATGTGGGTTCACCTATGGTTTAATTTAGTGCGAGCGTTTAGTCCATTATGAAATGCCATCATGGCCAACTCCTTGGTTCATGTCATGCTATAGGGTAGAGGTTAGGTTCTCCAAAAAAATATATATATAATAAAATAAAATAAAAACTTCAATTCAGCTGGAGCTCACTGAAGCCCAACCTGACTAGAGCACTCTAGATTGTTTAAGTCATTTCTCCCTCATCCCAGCTCAGAATTGCGCATTTTTTTTTTTTTTTGGATTCCTTACTCTTCAAGGAATATTTTTTCAAAATTTGAGAATTTTCTCAACTGGCTTGACTGATTTGCAGCCAGCTTAGTCGGTTCATCGAGAAAGCACGCTAAAGCCCATCGAAATTGGAGCACTTTGGCCTGTTTTAGTCATTTCTCTCTTATCCGGGTTCATAATTGTGTACTTTTTTTTATATTGGATTCCTTATGCTTCAAGTTGCATTCTGTCAACATTTGAGAATTTTTTTCAATCAGCTCGACCTGTTGGCAACCGACTCAACTGGTACATTGGGACAGCTTGCTGAAGCCTATCCCAATTGGAGCACTCTGGCTTGTTTTGTCATTTCTCCCTTATCTAAGCTTAAAATTGTGCACCGTTTTTTTTTTTTTTTTTTGGATTTCTTACTCTCCAAGGAACATTCTATAAAAATTTGAGAATTTTTTCTCAATCGAATCAACTGTTTTGCTGGTTGATTGTAGCCAATCCCGAATCCATGTGGATTCTTGAGGTACCAACAATGGAGATTTATGAGGGGCAACTGCACACCTTGTGACTCGAAAGAAGAGTTGAATAATATGGATTTTCGATGCTTATGGATGGAGATTTCGGGGTTAAGGGAGAAGAAGAATCAGGTGGTGCAGATGCTGAGGAGGGCTCTTGGTATAAAAGACTGCTTTCGTGCCCAACTAGTGTATGTCCTGTTGATTGGTGCTCAATCAACTGGTGTACCTTGATTTCGGTCCTCAAATGGGAGTAATCAACAAAATTTATAACCTATTTCACCATGTACTAGGATAGCCTCAGCTAGCATAGCATAATGGCTCTAGGATCGTTCACTAGGATGGGTTTTCACTTCATAATTGATATTAGTTAAAGAGCTGAATTGGTGATTTTTCTTTTTAGGGTTAGCTTTAAAAGAAAACATACTCTTTGGTTGAAAAGGGGTTGGTTTTAAGCTAACCAAAAATAGTAACTGATTTTAATTACAAAGAAAAGTGTTTCTTGGAGTTTTAGATCACTAGGCTTAGGTTCGTCTAAGGGTCTCCAAAAAGCTCGTGGCCCATGGCCCGGCCTGAGTCCATTTCTGGATGGGCCGGGCCATGGGCCCCAATTTAGGCCCAACCCGGCCCGACGGGCTGGCCCGCCCGTAGGCCACCCAGTTAAAAAATATATATATATAAAAAAAAATATTCAAGAAATAGAAAAGGCTACATTAATAAAAATATTCATTGCTAACTCTTTTATTCATTGAATGTATACATTACATTTGAAAATGTGGGAAAAGTTTACATCACTATAAAATAAATACATCCCAACTAGGTTGTCACCTACTTATTTGTCAATCATTTGTACTTTTCAACCACAAAAATAAAAATAAAAATATGACATACATTTAGTAAAATATTTTAATCATTATCTCTTGGTGGTGATGGTGAACTATCGCAAATCTATGAAGATCTTGATGATTTTAGTTTTTCCATATTGACAAGCATATTTTCTTCTTGAATAGAATCAAATATCCCTTTATTTGCTATTGCCCAGTCTTTCACACATATATTTGCTTCAATAGAATCCGGCGCTAAGCTGCATCGTTTATCACTAACTACTCTTCCACCTGCACTAAAAGCAGCTTCTGATGCAACTGTACTCACAGGAACTGTTAGTACATCATGAGCAATGATAGAAAGCACAAGATATTTGTGTTGTTGTGATTTCCACCATATTAAAATATCAAAATCTTCATCATCTTCAAATGAAATTAAATCAATATTAAGATATCTATCTAAATCAGTTGTGTTGTTTGGAGAACTATTTGTTGCCTTCTTTCGACTTTTAAACATTTCTAGAGCTCCTTTATAAAAAGATGAAGAGCTTGTAGATGTAGGTGGTAATTTAATATAACTAATATCATCACCATATTTTTCTTTATAATAGTTATATAAATTATATAATAATGAATTTACTTCATTTTTAATTTCTTCAATTTTTATTTGGTCATTAAAATAAATAATTGTTAACCATTCATCCAAAGCTTCAAATTTCAATCTAAGGTCCACAATTAAACCAAGATAAAAAATTAAAGGTATTCCTCCCCAATATTTTCTAAATTTTTCTATCATTGCAAATATTGCATCATTAAATATATCCAAATTTAAATATTTTTGAAGTACAATAAAAATATTAGTTATTTGCATGACAACTCGGTTTGAAGATGGATAATATACACCACAAAATTTTTTTGTTGAAGTATCAAATACTTCAAAAAGATCTCTTAAAAGATCTGCAATATGCCAATCATAATCATTTAATACATCAATATCTGCTTCACAATCATTGCTAATTAATTGTATTTCATATAGTTCTACTACTTTTCTATAATTTATAATAGTTTGTAAAAGTTTATAAGTGGAATTCCATCTAGCGGGCATATCCAAATTTATATTTCTTTTTTTCATATTTAACATTTTGCAACAATAAAAAAATAATTCATGTTTTGCTCGAGAACTATTAAGACCCGCAGCAATGCCTCCAATTTTTTATAATGTATCATCAACGTGTTTTAATCCATCTTTTACAATTAAATTTAAAATATGTGCACAACAACGCACATGAAATATTTTACATTGATCTTCTTTTATTTGCCAATATTGTTTTAATCTAGATACTGTTGCATCATTATTAGAAGCATTATCTAATGTTATTGTAAATATTTTATCACGAATGCCAAAATTTATAATTTCATCATTTATTAAAGATGCTATATTTTTACCATTATGTGGAGCATTTATTATTTTAAATGAAATAATTCTTTTATTTAATTTCCATTCATTATCAATATAATGAGCAATTATACATAAAAAAACCACTGTGAGTTAAAGATGTCCAAATATTAGATGTTAAAAAAAAAATTTCCTTCAAAATTTGCAAAAAAAAATTTAAAATTTTCTTTTTGTGTTTCAAAATTTTTTATAAGAATTCTTTTAACTGTATTTCCAGAGCAACCTTGAAATTGAGGATTAACAACTCGTTGCATTGTTCCCGTATAATCATGAGTCTCCATGAAATTGAAAGGTTGTTCTGCTCTTATTATATAACCAATCATTTCTTCACGACAATAAGATTCATCATAAGAAAATGTTTTTAAATTTCCACTTTCATCTTTACCTAATTGCATATAATTTCTAATATCTACATTATTTTTAGTTTTACAATTTTCATGATGCCTTTTTAAATGACTTGTACCTGCATTTGAGCCACCACTAAGAAGTTTGTTACAAATTTTACATTTTGATTTTATTTCTTTTTTATTATTTTCTAAATTTATTTATATTCTATCAAAAAAATTCCATATATTTGAAGTAAATTTTTTGCTATCACATGCATTAGATGAAGAATAAGAACCATTTGCCATAATTATAATTATTGATAAAATATTATGCTAAAAATAATAAATGTAAAATTAAAATGTAACAAATAAATAAAAGAAAAGGTGAAGTATGTTACTAAATTGGAGAACCAAAGCAGAAATTCCTTGAACTCTTTGAACCACCAATGCTTGTTTTTCACCACCAATAATATTGAATAATTTGAGACAAAATGCAATAATTAGAAATATTGTGGAATGGGAGAGAGCTTAAGAGTTGAGAGAATAGAAAAAAATTGAGGGTATTTAATATTTATAGGGATTTAAATATTAGGATTTAATTTAATTTTTTTTAAATGTCAAGACCGTTCAACGGTCATATATTTGATATTTATGAATTATGAGTGGCATGTTCAACGGTCATGTGACCATTGAACAGCCAACTGACTTTTATTTTTTTTCAAAAATCATACAACATTTCTAATATATATATAACTAATGGAAAATAGTTACACAAAAAAGGGCTAGCTCAAAAGTATTTTAATTTTTACCCAAAGCCCGCCCGCCAAGCCCGCCCAACTTGAGGGCCCACGAGTTGGGCCACGGGCCTTAGATTTACCAAGGGCCCGGCCTACCGGGCCCGTTGACCAGTCAACAGGCTCAGTGGCCCGCCCCGGGCTGGGCCATGGGCCTTACTCCTCCTGGCCGATCGGCCCGGCCCGACCCGTTGGAGACTCTTAGGTTTGTCATACAAAAAGGGAGTTCCGGTCACTTGAGTATTTTCCTTACATTGGGGATTTAACATATAGTTATTTCCCGAACTGGTGTGGTATAGATGCTTCCCCTTAATGGGTTTAAACACTAATTCCTTGTCACTGAATCTTCTTGCAATGGTTCATACCTCTCACCTAGTATTGACCATTCAAGGTGATCCTTAACCTTGGATTACCCATTAAAAGCTCACAAGAGATAACCAAGAGATAAACTAGTGTAACTCAATGGATGGAGTCCATTTGCCTTGCTAAGTGTTGGCGGCCCAGGTGATTTTAAGGCATTTTAAGTTAACTAAACAGATAAAAACCTTTAATGGGTCACACTTTCTCTTCATTAAAAATTGAAATAACAAAACTTCTAATTTTGAATTCGGAACCTTACCCAGCTTCCTTCACCCCAAGAAACAAAAAGCTTAGCCACTCATTCTCTGGGAAAACATCCTCAGAGTTTGATTTGCTAGAAATAAAAATAATGAGAAAACAAAAATGTGAAGAAAAAAAAAGCAGAGCAAGTGCTCTATAGATATATTTCTTAATATGATCCTCCTCTCGTGGATTACATATATCCTTTTTTTACATTGGTTTAGAGATATATATAGAAGATATTTTCTAAGAAATATCTAGAGGGATATTTTTAACCTCCTTTTAGATATCCTAAATATCCCAATAATATCTTTAGCTGATTATAAGGAGAAAATAGAAATTTACACAAAATATCTTGAGAAAAAATTTAACTGAGTTGGTCACAAATATCTGAGATTACACAGGTGGATTTCGCAAGTTCAAATTGTCAATTTCGCAAGTTGAATTTGTGATTTCGCAACTAGGAGTGATTTCGTAACTTGGAGATGATTTCGCAACTTGATTCGCAGCTTGGAGATTATTTCACAACTTGATTCGTAGTTGTGAAAATGGAATTTGAACTTCCGAAGTGGCACACGTGTGCTTGCAGGTGGTTTCGTAGCTACGAAATTTTCACTCAGCTTGGTGTGGTTGTCATTAAATGGCCATAACTTCTTCGCTTCAACTCTGATTCACACAACATTTGAAGCATTGGAGTCTTGAATTCCCGAGCTTCAAAATGATATATGGTATGTATAAAATGGACTTTATAAAGTGCTCAAAATATGTCCTACAACTGCTCTCCTCTTGAATTTCTTCATGTTAGATTTCTCTCTCTGTTTTTCCTCCTTACATTCTTGATTTGCTTTTGGCAAAGGACTACGAAGCTCCAAAGCTTGGATTCTGCTTGTAAATGAGCTTCCATTTGCTTTGCCATGGATTATACAGAGCTATCTGATTACTACTCAAAAAGTGTTATTTTGTACCTTGTAATTAACTCTTTTAAACACTTTTGAGTAGTAGTTATTACCTTTTAACTCAATTGGCATGTTAAGGACCCTTGCATTCATTTCTAATCAAATTGTGTTAAGTTTTGGTGTTTTTGATAGCTTTTTTATCACCAAAGCAATCCAAGATTGAGGAGAGTTCTATGGAATCCATGGCAAAGCAATTGGAAGCTCATTAACATGAAGAACCTAAGCTTTGAAGCTTTATAGTCCTCTGCTAAAAGCAAATCATGAATGTAAGGAGGAAAAGCAAAGAGAGAATCTAACATAAAGAATTCAAGAGGATAACAACTATTGGACACTTTTGGAGCACTTCTTGGTGTCCATTCCATGCATACAGAACATAAATCGGAGTTGAAATGAAGAAGTTATAGCCATTGGAAGCCAATCACACCAAGTTAAAGGCCAAGTTCGCAGCTGCGAAATCAGCCTTTGGCTGCGAAATCACAAGGTGATCGCTGTGAAATGGGCCTTTGACTGCGAAATGGAGACCTTCAGGTTGCAAAATTTCATAGCCCATCTTGCATGCCTACGAAATCCTCCTGAGTGCTTCCACATATTTGCGGTCGACACTTTTAGATTTTTTCTTCAAATATTTGTTGTTTAAACCCCCATTTTCTCCTTGTAATCCACCAATCATAGGATTCCTTAGTTAATAAGTAAGAACAACGGGTGAATAACCTCATATAGATGGTTTTTAATTTTCTTGACACAAAGAATCTCAGGAGCTTGTTCTCAAAGACAATTTTTTGTATAGTTTTGAAGGAAGTAAAATATAGAGCTTTGCTCTGCCTTACCTACTCATTTTGATTGTATTTTTCTTACTAGCTAAACAAGCTCTGAGGATGTTTCCTCAGAGAATGAGTGGCTAGACTTTTTGTCTCTTGGAGCTAAGGTAGTTGGGTAAGGTGCCGAGTGCAAGAACTGGTAGTTTTGTTGTTTCAACTGTTAATGAAGAGAAAGTGTGACCCGTTAATGGTTTCTATGTTTTTAGTTAACTTAAAATGCATTTAAATCACTTTGGCTAACACTTGGTAAGGCAAGTGATCTCCGTCCATTGAGATGCATTAGTTTACCTCTTGCGAGCCTTTGGGAGGTGATTTGAAGGTAGGATTTTCTAGAATTGCCAACACTTGGTAAGCTTTTGGACTCTAAGGAGACATCCATTAGTTATCTCTTGCGAGCTTTTAACGGGTAATCCAAGGTTAAAGATCACCTTAAATGGCAAATGCTAGGTGAGAGGCACGAGCCATCACAAAATGCATTAGTGAGAGGGATTTAGTGTTTGAACCCATTAAGGGGAAGCATCTGTACGACACCGGTTAGAGAAATAACTATATGTTAATTCTCTAATGCAAGGAAAAGACTCAAGTGACCGGAACTCTGTTTTTGTATGAGGAGCCTGACCCCAGTGAACCTAAAACTCCAAGAAACACTTTTCTTTATAAGTAATTCCCATTACTTTGTTTTAGTTAGCTTAAAACCAATCTTTTTTAAGCCAAAGATTATGTTTTCTTTTAAAGCTAACCTTGAAATGAAAAAACATCAATTCAACTTTGAATTAATGTCAATAGTAAGTTGAAAACCCTTCCCAGTGAACGATCCTAGAGCCATTATGCTATGCTAGATGAGGCTATCCTAGTACATGGTGATATAGGTTATAAATTTTGTTGATTACTCCTGTCTGAGGGTTAAAATCATGGTATACCAGCTAGGCATGAGAATCAAATGGCGTCATTGCCGGGGAAGGTGCCAACTTCACAGTGATATTATTTCAGACTACTTGTGATTTTCATCACAAGTTTTTGTGATTTTTCTTTTATTTTACTAACTCTTTTAATTGTTTCTTTTACTTGTTCATATTTTAACATATCCTTTAAATTAGTTTTAGTTAATCTTAGTCTTTTTGTAGTCTTGTTTTCTTTTGTTTTCTTTTATTCTTGTGTTTGTTATAGTTGATACTAGTTGTGTATGCCAAATTGGATACGAGATAGTGAAGGAAGGCTTGTGAAACGTGAAACACCTCCTAACAAGGAATTGGAATTGAGCTTGAATATCATGGAAGCTACACCTGAAGATCAGCATAGTCACCATGGTCACCAGGATAATCCCAATGTATTCAGATCAATGAGGGACCATATGCATCCACCTCATATGAGTGCACCATCATGTATAGTGCCCCCTATAGAGCAGCTAGTAATCAGACCAAATATTGTTCCACTTCTACCAACTTTCCATGGGATGGAAGGTGAGAATCCCAATGCACATAACAAGGATTTTGAAGATGTTTGTAATACATTCCAAGAAGGAGGAGCTTCAATTGACTTGATGAGGCTTAAGTTGTTTCCGTTTACTTTAAAGGATAAGGCCAAGATTTGGCTTAATTCTTTAAGGCCAAGGAGTATCCGGACTTGGACTGATTTACCGAGTTGAATTCCTCAAGAAAATTTTCCATACTCACAGAACAAATGGCTTGAAAAGGCAAATTTCAAATTTCTCAGCTAAAGAGAATGAGAAATTCTATGAGTGTTGGGAAAGATATATGGAAGCCATTAATGCTTGTCCTCACCATGGCTTTTGGTGAGTTACTTTTATGATGGGATGTCTTCCTCAATGAAGCAACTCCTCAAAACAATGTGTGAAGGAGATTTCATGAGTAAGAATCTGGAGGAAGCTATGGATTTCTTGAGTTATGTGGCTGAAGTTTCAAGAGGATGGGATGAACCGAACAAAGGAGAAGTGGGGAAGATGAAGTCTCAACTGAATGCAAAGTTTGCAGCTATGACAAAAAGATTGGAGGAGCTAGAACTGAAAAAGATACATGAAGTACAAGCTATTGTTGAAACACCAGTGCAAGTCAAGCCATGTCCTATTTGTCAATCTTATGAGCACTTGGTGAAGGAGTGCCCTACAATTCCAACTGCTAGGGAAATGTTTGGAGAACAAGCAAATGTCATTGGACAATTCAAGCCCAACAACAATGGTTCGTATGGAAATACTTACAACTCAAGTTGGAGGAACCATCTAAATTTTTCTTAGAAGCCAAGAGCACCTCAGTATGCATAGCCAGCTCAACCATCTCAACAAGCTTCAAATCTTGAACAAGCAATAGTGAATTTAAGCAAGGTTGTGGGAGATTTTTTTGGAGACCAAAAATCCATCAATGCTCAACTCAGTAAAAGAATTGACAGTGTAGAGAATACATTGAATAAAAGGATGGATGCAATGCAAAATGGCTTATCTTAGAAGATAGATAATCTCCAATACTCAATCTCAAGGCTCAATAACCTGAACACAGTGCAAGAGAAGGGTAGATTTCCTTCTCAACCTCACCAAAACCCCAAGGGTATCCCTGAAGCGGAAACTCATGAGGAAGAGTCCTCACAGGTGAGAGATGTCAAAGCCTTGATCACTCTAAGGAGTGGTAAAAATGTTGAGTTACCAACACCCAAGCCACATGTTGAAGAGGAAGAAGAAGAAGAGACAGAGAAGAGGGACGAAATCAAAGGGAAGAAGAAAGATATTAGTGAAGGGAAAGAGGACCATGATTCAACAGTGAATGCAAATCCAGAAAAAGTACTTATCAAGGCAAAAATGATGAAGAAAAACACACCTCCACCTTTTCATCAAGCTTTGCATGGGAAAAAGGGGATAAAAAATGCATCATAAATTCTTGAAGTATTGAGACAAGTGAAAGTCAACATCCCATTGCTGGATATGATTAAAAAACTTTCAACATATGCAAAATTCCTAAAGGACTTGTGTACTATCAAAAGAGGGTTGAATGTGAATAAGAAAGCCTTCTTGATCGAGCAAGTAAGTGCTATCATACAATGCAAGTCTCCTTTGAAGTACAAAGATCCGGGATGTCCTTCCATTTCAGTCATGATTGGGGAAAAAGTAGTGGAAAAGATTTGTTAGACTTGGGAGCAAGTGTGAATTTGCTACCATACTCTGTCTACAAGCAATTGGGACATGGTGAATTGAAGCCAACATCAATCACTCTGTCTCTAGTAGATAGATCAGTGAAAATTCCAAGGGGGATAATTGAAGATGTCTTAGTTCAAGTTGATAATTTCTACTATCCAGTAGATTTTGTTGTTCTTGACACGGACCCAAAGGTCAAGGAAAATAATTATGTTCCTATTATCCTTGGAAAGCCATTCCTTGCTACATCAAATGCAATCATAAATTGTAGGAATGGACTCATGCAACTCACGTTTGGCAACATGACACTAGAGCTCAATATCTTCTATAACTCCAAAAAGCTAATCACTCCAGAAAAAGAAGAAGGTCCAGAAGAGGTGTGCATTATTGACACTCTAGTGGAGGAGCACTATAATATGAAAATGCAAGACAAGTTGAATGAAAGTCTTGGGGATCTTGAAAAAGGGTTACCTAAACCCTCTGATGTGCTTGCTACTTTACAAGGTTGGAGGAGGAGAGAAGAGATTCTACCTTTATTCAATAAAGAGGAGTCACAAGAAGCTGCTAAATAAGAGATCCCAAAGTTCAATCTGAAGCCTCTGCCCACTGAGTTAAAATATACATACCTAGAAGAGAATAAACAATGCCCTGTTGTTATATCTTCATCTCTTACTAGTCCTCAGGAGAAGTGTCTACTTGAAGTTCTCAAGAAGTGTAAGAAAGCAATAGGATGACAAATATCTGACTTGAAAGGCATCAGTCCTTTGGTCTGTACACATCATATATACATGGAGGAAGAAGCTAAACCAATTTGTCAACCTCAAAGAAGATTGAATCCTCATTTGCAAGAGGTGGTGCGAACGAAGGTTCTGAAGCTACTTCAAGCAGGTATTATCTACCCCATATCTGACAGCCCTTGGGTGAGTCCTACTCAAGTGGTACATAAAAAAAGTCAGGGATTACTATGGTTCAAAATGAAAAGGGAGAAGAAATTTCTATACGCCTCACTTCAGGTTGGAGGGTGTGTATTGATTATAGAAAATTGAATGCTGTGATAAGGAATGATCATTTTCCACTGCCATTTATTGATCAAGTGTTGGAGAGAGTCTCTAGCCATCATTTCTATTGTTTCTTGGACGGCTACTCCGGGTATTTTTAAATTGAAATTGATGTTAAAGGTCAGGAGAAGACCACTTTTACATGTCCATTTGGAACATATGCCTATAGAGGAATGCCTTTTGGTTTATGCAATGCACCAACAACTTTCTAACGATGTATGCTAAGTATCTTCAGTGATATGGTGGAGCGAATTATGGAGGTTTTCATAGATGACATCACCACATATGGAGGTACATTTGAAGAATGCTTAGTCAACTTGGAAGCGGTTTTGAACAGATGCATTGAAAAGGACTTGGTGCTCAACTGGGAGAAATGTCATTTTATGGTACAGCAAGGAATTGTCCTTGGCCATATCATCTCTGAGAAAGGCATTGAAGTTGATAAAGCAAAGGTGGAACTTATTATCAAATTGTCATCCCCAACAACTGTAAAAGGAGTAAGGCAATTCCTTGGCCATGTAGGGTTCTACAGGAGGTTTATAAAAGACTTTTCCAAGCTTTCAAAGCCTCTTTGTGAACTTTTGGCTAAGGTTGCTAAGTTTGTATGGGATGAAAGATGTCAAAGGAGTTTTGATCAATTGAAGCAATTCTTGACAACTGCTCCAATAGTGAGGGCTCCCAACTAGCAACTACCCTTTGAAGTGATGTGTGATGCCAATAACTTTGCTATAGGAGTTGTGCTTAGCCAAAGATAAGATGGAAAGCCATATGTGATCTACTATGCAAGCAAGACATTGAACGAAGATCAAAGAAACTACATAACTACAGAGAAAGAATTGTTAGCTGTAGTGTTTGCCTTAGACAAGTTTCGTGCTTATCTAGTAGGGTCTTTCATCACTGTGTTCACTAACCATTCAGCCTTGAAGTATTTATTGACAAAGCAAGATGCAAAAGCAAGGTTGATTAGATGGATTCTCTTACTACAAGAGTTCGATCTCCAAATCAGAGATAAGAAAGGAGTGGAGAATGTGGTAGCTGACCACCTTTCAAGGTTGGCTATAGCACACAATTCCCATGTCTTACCTATTAATGATGACTTTCCAGATGAATCACTTATGTTGCTAGAAAAAACTCCTTGGTATGCTCATATTGCTAACTATCTAGTTACTGGTGAAGTTCTAAGTGAGTGGAAAGCACAAGACAGGAAGCACTTATTTGCAAAGATTCATGCTTATTATTGGGAAGAACCTTTTCTTTTCAAGTATTGTGCAAATCAAATAATAAGGAAGTGTGTCCCTGAAGAATAGCAACAAGGAATCCTCAACCATTGCCATGAAGTGCATGTGGAGGCCACTTTGCCTCTCAGAAAATAGCCATGAAGGTGTTGCAATCAGGGTTTAGTTGGCCATCACTTTTCAAAGTGCCCACACCATGTGTAGGAGCTGTGATAGATGCCAAAGGCTCGGAAAGCTGACATGAAGAAATCAAATGTCTATGAACCCCATTCTAATAGCTGATCTCTTTGATGTTTGGGGCATTGACTTCATGGGACCTTTCCCAATGTCTTTTGGTAACTCTTATATCTTGGTGGGGGTGGACTATGTTTCTAAATGGGTTGAGGCAATCCCCTGTAAACACAATGATCATAGGGTGGTTATCAAGTTTCTCAAAGAGAACATCTTCTCAAGATTTGGGGTGCCCAAGGCCATAATCAGTGATGGAGGTACTCATTTTTGCAACAGAACTTTTGAAACCCTATTAGCCAAGTATGGAGTGAAGCATAAGGTAGCTACACCTTATCACCCTCAGACTTTCGGGCAAGTTGAGCTAGAAAACAAGGAAATCAAGAACATATTGATGAAGGTGGTGAACACGAGTAGAAGAGATTGGTCTATGGCAAAGCATGCCATCTCCCTGTGGAAGTTGAATACAAGGCTTGGTGGGCAATCAAGAAGTTAAACATGGACTTGATGAGAGCTGGGGAAAAGAGGTGCTTAGACCTTAATGAGATGGATGAATTAAGAAATGATGCTTACATTAATTCCAAAGTTGCAAAATAGAGGATGAAAATGTGGCATGATCAATTAATCTCCAACAAAGAATTTCGGAAAGGACAAAGAGTCTTACTCTATGATTCAAGGCTCCATATCTTTCCAGGGAAGCTGAAGTCAAGGTGGATAAGCCCTTTCATTATTCACCAAGTGCATCTCAATGGAGTGGTTGAATTACTGAATTTTAATAGCACTAACACCTTTAAAGTCAATGGTCATCGTCTCAAACCATTCATTGAGCCATTCAAGCAAGAAAAATAGGAAATCAACCTCCTTGAGCCCCAGAAAGCCTAATCAGAAAGGGGTTAGATGGACTTGGTCTCACCAAAGTCCATATTTTTTGTTTAATTTGGTTAAATTAAGAGCTTTATTAATTGTTTTGATTTTAATTTTGGTCTTAATTTGTGTTATTTATATGTAACTTACACTTTTTGAATGATCTAATTTAGGAGGAATCGCAAAAGAAGTGAAGGAAGGTCTCAGGGAGCCAAAAGGAGCTCAAAAGCAAGAAAAATTCAATGGTCTGCGAAATTTTGCAGCCCAAAAGTGACCCTTGCGAAAATGGCCATTCGCTGCGAAATAATTTCGCAGCCACAAGGTGTCTGTTGCGAAATCAAGGGTTGGCTGCGAAATGATTTTGCAGCCCATAGCCCACCTGCGAAAATTTTTGCAGCTGCGAAACAACCCCTTGGCACACGAGTGCCATTTCACAGCCTATGCCCCCATTTCACAGCTACAAAAACCTCTGCAAAATCATCTAAGCTTTCAAAATCACATTTTCCCAGCACAAGCCCCATTTCACAGCTGCGAAACCAACTACGAATCACCCCTTTGGCACACGAGTGCCATTTCTTAGCCCCACCCCTTCATTTTGCAGCTGCGAAAAGGGCTGCGAAAATGGCCCTCCGTTGCGAAATGGGCTGCTAAAACGACCATTTGCTGCGAAAATGCCCCTCTTATGTGAAAAGCCTAACCGTCACTTGGCTTCCAATTTAAACATTTTAAATTCCAAATTTTCATTTTAAACTCGTCATTTGCCTTGCGAAAACCTTTCTTTGGTGCGAAATAGGAGCCAAGGCAGAGCACCACTTCTAGAGGACCCCCATCTGAGCCTAAGTCGCGCGTGCACTCCGCCCACCTTCTCTGAGTCAGCCATGGTAAAAACCTGAGGAGCTAAGTCCTCGTCTCCTTCAAGCCACCCCAGAGCTCCAAGAGAGGCCCCAGAGCTTCCACAGCCACTGGCCGTCCCACCTTTAGTTGATGACGTACCCTTGAGTTCTCCTTCGAGGCGATATAACATGAGGAGACCACCCACCACACCCGGGGCAAGCTTCTCTCATGCCAAAAAGTCTGGTAGCCGTCCCCCTAAGAAGAAAGCAAGGGTATCAGCACCACTTGAGCCATCAGAGCCTCAACCGCCTCAGCCACTTGCCACAGACTCTCAGATTCCCTCTAGGATGACTTCTGAGGTAGTTATCAGGTGTCCCATGGTCACTCAACCACCCATTGAGGGTAATTTGGATTGCCGAGCTAGGCCATTCCACTTAGAGCTTTGTTTTGACAGAGCTACCTTCAGGCTTTAGCCAGAGCTCAGAGATTCCTTCCATCTGCTGCAAAGATACCATATGGAGCACTTGATCACTCCCAGAGATTTCTTCTATCCCCATATAGCATTGGACTTTTATCAGTCTATGACTACACACCACGTTCGAGATCTTATTGTCATCCACTTCGCCATTGATGGATGCCTTGGTATCTTGGGAGCTAGACATATAGTAGAGGCCCTGCACATTCCCTACAAGCTAGCACCTCCAGAGGATTATCGTGTCTGGGCTCATCCTTCCCAGAGTGACATGGTTCATTTATTGTCCAGAGGGGCATCCACATGCCCCTATCTGTTAAGGAAGGAGTTCCCTCCTACCATGTTCTTTATAGATGCACTCATGCACCATAAAATTTATCCACTTCAACATATGGTGCAGAGGAGAGGAGCTCTGCTAAAGGCATTGTACAGGATATCAGAGGGATTCTTCTTTGGCCCTCATCATCTCATTATGGTCGTTCTTCTGTACTTTGAAGAGAAGGTCCATATGAAGAAGCTGCTCAGAGCGGATGCTATTCCACTTCTCTTCCCTAGATTGCTATGTCAGATTTTGGAGCACTTGGCATACCCATCCGAGCCTCAGCTTGAGCCAGACGCATTTGTCGAGAGATATTCACTCTCGACAAATGGATGAGTATGACAACCTATGATGCAGAGCTAGAAGCCCCAGCTGGACCAGAGCATCTAGAGATTCCACATCCAAAGCATCCAGAGGAGTCACAGCCGGTTGAGATACCAGCTAACATAAGAGCACTTGCCCCTGTAGTGCCCTCTACAGGGCCTATGCCTGAGGTTGCACCCTCTGCTCCTCCTGCAACACCAGGGACTCTGCCTGTTATACCACCTGCATCAAAGCCTCCTCCTCCATATGAGTCTAAGATTACGATATCCATTTCCGAGTTCAGAGGCCTATGTCACACCTTGAAGACATTGACCACTTCTTAGAGCATCCTGACTCAGCAGATGACAGCTCTTCGTGCCCATCAAGAGTAGATTATCGCCACCCAGACCCAGCATACTGCCATCCTTAGGCAGATATAGTAGTACCTGGGTATTCTATCGACTCCTGAGCATGTTATTCCTATCCCATCAGAGCCTATAGATCCATCATAGGGCTCTCCTCTCGCGGAGCAGACTATGCACTCTGAGGAGCCGTCTACAGGAGAGATTGAAGCATCTATCCCGAGCATTCCGACCTGTACAGCCGAGCCATCATCTCCACATGATCCTCCCACCACTATCTGATCATTTACATAGTTTCCTTTCTGTATTTCCTTACTATAGTAGAACTTGTAATCCCATGCTTTTGATGTTTTATATATTGGGATTGGTTGTATTACTTGTTTCACTCTATAGTGTATTATCTTGAAGTAATACAAATCTATCATTTTTTGAGTATTCTTGGCATAATTTTATTTTAATTCCTCTACTCATTTCTTTTATTGTTTTTGAAACATGTGGTTTCTCCTATTCTACTTGAACTTCATATCACTCAGAAGGTACCACTTTCTCTCTATTTTTCAATTGCTTTTGTCACATTGAGAACAATGTTCAGCTTGGTTGGGGGGAGAGTTGAGGAAGGAAGTTTTGCTTTTAATGCTAAGTTATTTTGGTAATTTAGAGTTTTGCTTTTAATGTTAAGTTGTTTTGGTAATTTAGTTGCCTTTTTGCTTAATTTTAAAATTTTTTGAAGTTTTTATTCCACTCTCCATGGTTATTAAGGAAAAATTTTTAAAATGAAATGAGAGAAATTGAATTGTTATCTTTTCACTTGACTTAGAGTTTGTATTATGCTTACTAAAGTTGATGAATTGTTGAAACTTCTATTGAATTCAACCTTAGTTCTTCCACTTTAAGCTATTCACACATTGTGCACAATAGGTTCTGAGTATAAGATGAAAAACTATTTCCCTCTTAACTTAAGAAAATTTTAGACTTGGTACCTTTGACCTCATTTAATAGTGTTGGGACACCTTATAAAAGGCCAATGAGCCTTTGAAAAAAAAAAAAGAGAAAGAAAAATGTTTGCTTACCTTGAAACCCGAGCAAGGTCTGAGGGGTACATGGTGAAAATCTTTAATACCTGGTGCCCTAAGGCTTCATTGGTTGGGAGTCACCGACCTCAATGCTCATTACAAGGGTGAATAGGTGGAGTTTAACATACTGTAGGTGCTTGGGTATTAAAATTCATTCTAAAAAATCCGGGGTAAAATCCAAGGAGTTAGTGGTTGAAAGATCCTTGAACCTTGATTCCCTAAACCTTAATTGTTGGGAGTCATCGATGGACCCCTGTTACATGGACAATTTAGAAAAGGATACCCTTAAGCCTTGTACTCCTACAATGAAAAAAAAAATGTGAAACAAAAGGGTGAGTTCTTAGCCTATTGAATTTTGTTAGTTTGCTGAGTGTTGAAAAAGAACTAGGTTGGGGGAGAGATTAGTTCAACATACTATATTCGGAAGCTATCAAGTAACACTTAGATTTTTATGGAAGAGTAAGGTTTGGTCCTTTGGAAGTGGAAATGATGTTAAAGCTTCAATTTGCATAATGCCTTCTCTTTATGAATTGTGATTAGGTAAAGTATTTGATAAATCTTGTTGAAATTTGAGTTTTATATTTCTTTAATGTTCCATGTGAGAGTTTGATCATCATGTCACTTAAAATTTTTTGAAGTGATCAGCATCAGCATGATTTTGTAAAGTATATTACTGTTGATTTTACTTTTTCTCTCCTTCATTGCTAAGGGACTAGCAATATGTCGGTTGGTGGGGAGTGATTACTACTTAAAAAGTGTTATTTTGTACCTTGTAATTAACTCTTTTAAACACTTTTGACGAGTAGTTATTACCTTTTAACTCGATTGGCATGTTAAGGACCCTTGCAATCATTTCTAATCAAATTGTGTTAAGTTTTTCTGTTTTTGATAGCTTTTTGATCACCAAAGCAATCCAAGATTTAGGAGAGTTCTGTGGAATCCATGGCAAAGCAATTGGAAGCTCATTAACATGAAGAACCTAAGCTTTAAAGCTTTATAGTCCTTTGCCAAAAGCAAATCATGAATGCAATTAGGGAAAGCAAAGAGAGAATCTAACATGAAGAATTCAAGAGGATAGAAACTGTTGGACACTTTTGGAGCACTTCCTAGGGTCCATTCCATGCATACTATATGTCGTTTCGAAGCTCGGGAAGTCAGAAATCTAACGCTTTAAATGGTACATGAATCAAAGTTGAAATGAAGAAGTTATAGCCATTGGAAGTCAATCACACCAAGCTAAAGGCCAATTTCGCAGCTGCGAAATCACAAAGTGATCACCGCAAAATGGAGACCTTCAGCTTGTGAAATTTCGCAACCCATCTTGCATGCCTGTGAAATCCTCCTAAGTGCTTCTAGATATTTGTGACCAACACTTTTAGATTTTTTCTTCAGATATTTGTTGTTTAAATCCCCATTTTCTCCTTGTAATCCACCAATCATAGGATTCCTTAGTTAATAAGTAAGAACAAAGGGTGAATAACCTCATATATATAGTTTGTAATTTTCTTTACACAGAGAATCTCAGGAGCTTGTTCTCAGAGACAACTTTTTGTATAGTTTTGAAGGAAGTAAAATATAGAGCTTTGCTCTCCCTTAACTACTCATTTTGATTGTATTTTTCTTACTAGCCAAACAAGCTCTGAGGATGTTTCCTCAGATAATGAGTGGCTAGACTTTTTGTCTCTTGGAGCTTAGGTAGCTGGGTAAGGTGTTGAGTACAAGAACAGGTAGTTTTGTTGTTTCAGCTGTTAATGAAGAAAAAGTGTGACCCGTTAATGGTTTCTATGTTTTTAGTTAACTTAAAACGCCTTTAAATCACTTGGGCCAACACTTGGTAAGGCAAGTGATCTCCGTCCATTGAGATGCATTAGTTTACCTCTTGCAAGCCTTTGGGAGGTGATTTGAAGGTAGGATTTTCTAGAATTGCCAACACTTGGTAAGCTTTTGGACTCTAAGGAGACATCCATTAGTTATCTCTTGCAAGCTTTTGACGGGTAATCCAAGGTTAAAGATCACCTTAAATGGCAAATGCTAGGTGAGAGGCATGAGCCATTGCAAGATGCATCAATGAGAGGGATTTAGAGTTTGAACCCATTAAGGGGAAGCATCTGTACCACACCGGTTAGAGAAATAACTATATGTTAATTCTCTAATGCGAGGAAAAGACTCAAGTGACCCGAACTCTAGTTTTGTATGAGGAGTTTGACCCCAGTGAACCTAAAACTCCAAGAAACGCTTTTCTTTATAAGTAATTCCCATTACTTTGTTTTAGTTAGCTTAAAACCAATCTTTTTTAAACTAAAGATTACGTTTTCTTTTAAAGCTAACCTTGAAATGGAGAAGCATCAATTCAACTTTGAATTAATGTTAATAGTAAGTTGAAAATCCTTCCCAGTGAACGATCCTAGAGCCACTATGCTATGCTAGCTAAGGCTATCCTAGTACATGGTGATATAGGTTATAAATTTTGTTGATTACTCTTGTCTGAGGGCTAAAATCATGGTACACTAACTAGGCACATGAATCACTCCCTCAATCTTGGATTGATTTGGTGATCAAAAAGTTATCAAAAACACCAAAACTTAACACATTTTGATTAGAAACGATTGCAAGGGTCCTTAACATGTCAATCGAGTTAAAAGGTAATAACTACTACTCAAAAGTGTTTAAAAGAGTTAATTACAAACTATAAAATAGCACTTTTTGATTAGTAATTGATTACTACTCAAAAAGTGTTATTTTGTAGCTTATAATTAACTCTTTTAAACACTTTTGAGTAGTAGTTATTGCCTTTTAACCCAATTAACATGTTAAGGACCCTTGCAATCAATTCTAATCAAATTGTGTTAAGTTTTGGTGTTTTGATAGCTTTTTGATCACCAAAGCAATCCAAGATTGAGGAGAGTTATTTGGAATCCATGGCAAAGCAATGGAAAGCTCAGAAACATGAAGAACCAAAGCTTTGAAGTCCTTTGCCATAAGCAAATCCGGAATGCAAGGAGAGAAGCAAAGAGGAGAAAAGCAAAGAAGAAAATAGAGGACAGCAGCTGCAGTCTTCCTTCGCACTTTTGGAGCACTTCACGAAGTCCATTTTCTACATGCTATATACCATTTCAAAGCTTAGGAAGTCAAGAATCCAACACTTCAAACCGTGTATGATTTGGAATTGAAATGAGGAAGTTACAGCCTTCGGAAGACAACTATATCAAGCTGAAGGAAAAATTTTGCTCGGCTGCGAAATCACCCTTTTGTTGCGAAATGATTTCGCAGCCATTTTGCACAGTGCAACGGTCCTGCAGTTTCCCGATAGTTGTGCACCGACTCTTTTAGATCTTTTCTTCTGATATTTTTGTGTCTAAATTTCCATTTTCTCCTTTTATTCAGCCACTCATGTAATTCCTTAGCTAGGAAGTATCCAAGGAAGGGTAAATTACCTTCCTATATAAACTCTCAGGGAGATTCTTGGAGGAGCTTGTTCCAGGGGATCCTTTGTACAAATTTGCAAGGAAGTAAAATACAGAGCACTTGCTCTGCTTTTCATATATATTTTTGTTTTCTCATTCTTTTTCTTTTTAGCCAATCAAACTCTGAGGATTTTTCCTTAGAGGATGAGAGGCTAGGCTCTTCGTCTTTTGGAGTGAAGAAAGCCGGGTAAGTTTCAGAATGATAAATTGGAAGTTTTGTTGTTTTAGTTTTTAATGAAGAGAAAGTGTGACCCGTTGATGTTTTTTATATTTTTAGTTAACTTAAAACGCCTTTAAATCACCTGGGCCAACACTTGGTAAGGCAAGTGATCTCCGTCCATGGAGATTCACTAGTTTACCCCTTGCGAGCCTCTGGGAGGTGACTTGAAGGTAGGATTTTCTAGAATAGCCAACACTTGGTAAGCTTTTGGACTCCAAGGAGACATCCATTAGTTATCTCTTGCGAGCTTTTGACGGGTAATCCAAGGTTAAAGATCACCTTGAATGAAAAGTGCTAGGTGAGAGGTATGAGCCATTGCAAGATGCATCAGTGAGAGGGATTTAGTGTTTGAACCCATTAATGGGAAGCATCTGTACAACACCGGTTCGGGAAATAACTATAGGTTAAATTCCGAATGCGAGGAAAAGAAACAAGTGACCGGAACTCTCCTTTTTGTATGATGAACCTGAGCCTAGTGATCTAAACTCCAAGAAACACTTATCTTTGTAAGTAAAATCAGTTACTATTTTTGGTTAGTTTAAAACCGAATCTTTTTCATTCAAACATCTTTATGTTTTCTTTTAAAGCTAACCTTGAAATGAAAAGGCACCAATTCATCTTTGAAAATAATATCATTTGTTAAGTGAAAACCCATCCCAGTGAACGATCCTAGAGCCACTATGCTATAGTAGCTTTGTCTTTGCTACCCTAGTATATGGTGTAATAGGTTATAAATTTTGTTGATTACTCCCTCAATTAAGGAGCACCAGCTGGACACGAATCAGCTGAGACACCAATTAGGCATGAATCAAATGGCGCTGTTGCCGGGGATGGTGCCACTTTGCAGTGATATGATCTTTTGAGAGTACTTGTGATCTTCATCACAAGTTTGGTGACTTTTCTTTTCCTTTTACTAACTATTTTTATTTCTTTATCTTTCTTTGTTCATATTTTAGTATACCTTTTATTTAGTTTTTAGTTTACCTTAATCTTTTTCTTATAATTATTTTTCTTTTGTATTCTTTTGTTTTCTCTGTTTTTAATTCACAAATTGCTAGTTGTGCATGTCATATTGAATACGAGATAGCAGAGGAAGCCATGAACTTCATCAGTTGTGTGGCTGAATTTTCAGGAGAATGGGGTGAACCAAATGCTAGAGATATGGGAAGAATGACGTCTCAACCTAAAGCTAAGGGTGAGATGTATATTTTGAATGACGGCATGGACATGAAGGCAAAGATTGCAGCTATAGAAAGGAGATTGGAAGAGCTGGAAATGAACCAGATGCAAGAAGTGCAAGCCATCTCTCAAACACCATTGCTACCTATGCCTTGTTCCATTTGTCGATCATATGAGCACTTGGTTGAAGAGTGTCCTATCATTCCAACAGAGAGGGAAATGTTTGGTGATTGCAACACCTACAATTCCAATTGGAGGGACCATCCAACATTCTCTTGGAAACCACAGCCACCTCAATACCAGCAACCTACTCAAGCACCTCAGCAAGCCTCAAAACTTGAACAAGCTATGATGAATCTTAACAAGGTCATGGAAGACTTTGTTGAAGCTAAAAAATCCATCAATGCTCAGCTCAGTCAAAGAATTGGCAGTGTAGAGAGTTCATTGAACAAAAAGATGGATGAAGTGCAAAATGATCTATCTCGGAAGATAGATAATCTCCAAGATTCAATCTCAAGGTTTGCCAACCTTAACAAAGTGCAAGAGAAAGAAAACTCTCCTTCTCAACCTTATCAAAATTCCATGAGTATCCATGAAATGGAGGCTAAGGAGGGAGAATCTTCACAAAAGAGGGAAGTCAAAGAAGTGATCACTCTGAGGAGTGGTAAAGAGGTTGATCTACCCACATGCAAGCTAGAGCATGAAACAGAGAAAAAGAAAAGGGAGGAAATTAAAGGAAAGAGAAAGGGAATTGTTTCCATTGCCATCATACAATGCAAATCTCTAATGAAGGATGCTAACTTCATATGGGATCCGGGCAAGCTGAATCAGGATCAAATTTTTTGATGGACTTAGTCTTTTTAAAGACTAGCTAGTCCATATCTTTTTGTTTTGTTAATTTCTTGTTTTAATTTTAATTTCAATGCTTTAATTTTGATTTTAATGCTTTAATTCTACTTTGTTTTGATGTAATATAGGTTTTTGGATGATCAAAATCATGAGGAATTGCAAAGAAATTGAAGGAAAATAGTTTGGAGCAAGAAAAGTGCAAAAACAAGGCAAAAACAGGGCAAAAACAGGGGTCTACGAGATTTCACAGCCTCTGCGAAATTCACACTTTGTTGCGAAACCGTTTCGCAACTCAATTGACTCCTCTACGAAAATTTTCGCAGCTGCAAATCCAAGAATGGCACACGAGTGCCACTTCGCAGCACAGGAGCCCCCATTTCGCAGATGCGAAGTGGGCTACGAAGCTCCAAGGCGTGAAAAATCCCAATTCCGCAGTAATAACTCCATTCCGCGGGGTGTTTCGTAGCTGCGAAACCGATTTTTGGCACACGAGTGCCATTTGGAAGCCTTGTACACTCATTTCACAGCTGTGAAATGGCTGTGAAACCTCCACACCTTAAAATCCTTCAGCGCGCACACCATGAACAGACATGTCACAGCCGCACCCCCATTTCGGAAACTATTGGACACATTTGGATCACTTTCCGAAGCTCATTTCATGCATACCATATATTGTTTGGAAGCTTGGGAAGTCGGGAGTCCATATCTTCAAACGGTGCTCGATTTGGATTTGAAACGGAAAAGTTATGGCTATTTGAAGGCGACTGTGCAAACCATGAGCGGAAATGTCGCACCTCCATTTCGCTACTGTTGGACACATTTTTGAAGCACTTTCTGGAGCTCAAATTATGCATACCATATTTCACTTCAAATCTTGGGAAGTCAGGAGTCCAAGGCTTCAAACAGTATGTGATTTGGAGGTGAAATGAAGAAGTTATGGCCGTTTGAAGACGAGCGCGCAAAGCTGAGCGGGAATTTCACAGTCGAGACGCCATTTGGAAGGGTGTTTCGCAGCTGCGAAACCAGTAATCAAAGACATTTCAGAGATAGTAAGAGGAAGGTTTTTAAAATTCTGGGTAGGGAGACTCTGCTAGTGGAAGACTAAAAGTCTGGGAGGATTCTTGGCATCTTTGAGGGCTCTGCATCCAAAGAGAGAAGGGAACAAGAGAAGAGAAATAAGAATGGGACGTTTTGAGGAGAGAAAAAGAGGTTTTCAACAAGAAAGAGGAGAAAACAAAGAGAGAAGAGAGGGAAATAGAGTAGGGAGTGGGCAGAAAACTGGTTTGAGAAATGAAGAGGTGAGTCGGATGGTTCTCAGGCATATAGAGGGAAGGAAGAGCCTGCTAGAAGCCCAATAGACCTTGCTAAAAATGAACACTCTCGGGTATATCTATTATGGATTTTTTTTTTGTTCTTCATGATTATCATGTGATATTTCCTTTCTATTTGCTATTTTCTATGGGTTACACGACCGAGATCTGATATCAGGCCATATGTTTGTTTTTATTGGATTCTTGAGCCATTGTTGGATTGTGGTTGTTAATCTATCTTTGTTTCTCTAGTTTTGGTTTAGAAATAATCTAAATCTAAACCTAGTGACCTAAAACTCCAAGAAACCTTTTCTTTGTAATTAATCTCAGTTACTATTTTTGGCTAACTTAAAACCAACCCTTTTCAACCAAAATTATGTTTTCTTTTAAAGCTAACTCATAAAAGAAAAATCACCATTTCAGTACTTTAACTAATATCACTTGTAATATGAAAACTCGTCCCTATGGACGATCCTAGAACCACTATACTATGCTAGCTATGCTACCTTAGTGTATGGTGAATTAGGTTTATAAATTTTGTTGATAACTCCCGTCTGAGGACTGAATCAAATAATACACCAATTAGGGACGAATCAATGCGCTTCATTTAAGAATAGGTATCCAATTGTAGGATTATATATTACTTTATATCTGAACTGTTGGGCTTAAATCTGGGGATAGGAATTTCTTGTATGCATTATAGAAATGGAAACAAAACTCTAAAAAGGTATTAGATAGTGAAAGCATATTTGTGTTTAGCTGGAAGTGAAACAAAAGGGAAACTTTTAGTTTTGGGATTTGGGTGCCATTTTTCTTATGGAAGGAAACATGATGCTGCAAGTGGAATTGGTCCAGTGGAAAGACGAATCTTGTGTAGTATCTTGCTACAATAACCAACAATGAATTTGTATGGATCAATAATCATGAACACCACAACCACATGCTAATATATGCAACCTATACACAACTCATACCCAACCCACTTATAGCCCACAACTCCATGGCAACCATGGCCACCACATGCAGCCTGCACCTCCCTCACAGCACACACACAACCCATACACACCCTACTTGCACTCCATGGCCACCATGGCCACCATATGCAATCCACACCTCCCTCACAACACATGCACAACCCACTTAATGCTCACAACTCCATAGCCACCACATGTAGCCCGCGCCTCCCTCACAACACACACACAACCTATAGGTAGTCCACATGCACCCCATGGCCACCACATGCAGCCCGCAGCTCTCGCACAACACACATAGAGCCCATAGGTAGTCCACATGCACCCCATGGCCACCACATGCATCCTTCACCTCCCTTATAGCTCACACACGGTCGCCACACCACCACATGCATCCCACACCTCTCTTTCATGCGCTCACTAAGCCCACACAGCTCACCCATGCAGCCCACAGTTAACCCATGCACACCTCACCCTCACAGGCTCACCCACATGTACCTCGTATACCTCACAGCTCACCTATGGCCTCCTCACCACCACCATGCACCCACAACCACCCTTAAGGCCACCATATAATTGATCTTTAGCAGTTGATTTTTTTTTTTTTTTGGGAATTATGAAATTTGTGGCTATTAGTGGATGAAATTCAAGTGGAAAAAATGTTAATTCTTGGCTAAAAAATCAATGGAATTAAGATAGCTAAATTTTAGCCACATAATGAAGTTTCGTGGCTACATTTTGGTGGCCATTTGTTAGAGATTAGAGGTTACATATATAGGGTTGGTTCATGGCTGAAAATTCTCTTCATTCAAGTAGAAATATAACTAAATTTTAGTAGATTTGGTGGTTGCATATGTTGTGTTCTTTTGCTTATTGACTCACTCTTTTCCACAGTGCATGGCTAGGGACCTCAAATACACATCATTGTTCTGATTGTCGATTTCCTATGCATGTCGAATACCAACTAGAATTATATGAGTCTTATCATCCATGTAGCCCCGGGCAGGGGGGGAGGGGGGAGGGGGAATTGACTGATCTTTTATCCATATGCTCCAATGTTCCCAATTCACTAGTAGAGACCGGATCCTGGGCCTAAATGGGTGCTATCTTGCATGAGGTACCTTCCTAATAGGTAACCTGATCCCCGGACCTAGAAATCGAGTTTTACGAACTATTTTTTCTTAATTGGAGTCATTGAGGGATTTTTGTTCTTACTTAATTTTCCCCATTTCAAAAATAAAAATAAAAAGTAAGTGGTGACTCCAAACAAAATTGTCCCTCGTCAGGGACGGATTTTCCAAAACTCGAAAACCATTTTTTCTCCACATATCATATTATTTTTTAATCGCGATTTGCGTCGGTCGGTGGATAGAGGGAGGGTCCACAAAATAGCTCAAGGTTTGTATTGACTTTAAAGACTCTAAGTCATAATCTAGTGGCTCTAGATGATATGAACAACTTAGGATTGTCTTTGAAATTAATGACTCGGGATCGCGAGATCAGGGATCTAGATCTTATGATTAATTTAGGAATGTGGATATCATGAACTATTGCGGATCATGAGCTTAGGCCTTTAAATACTATGAACAGCTCCAGGTTGTGATTGATATGAACGACACTAGGTCATGAGCTCAAGGCTCTAGATTCTATGAACAACTTTAGGTTGTGGATGACATCAATGACTTTGGCTCATGAGCTCAGGCCTCCAGATACTATGAACATCTCAGGGCTATTATTTACTTGAAAGAACTCGGGTCATTAGCTCAAGGCTCTAAATGTTGCGAATAGATCAAGGATGTTCTTGACATGAACAATTCCAGGCCGTGAGCTTAATAATCTTGATTGTATGAATAATTCAAGGTTGCAGATGACATGAACGACACCAGGATATGAGCTCAGGCCTCTGAATACTATGAAGAGCTTAGGGTTGTGGTTAACATGAACAAATCCAAGTCATGAGCTCAGAGCCCTATATCTTATGAATAGCTCTAGGTTGTGGTTGACATGAACATCTACAGGTCATGAACTCAAGGCTCTAGATGCTATGAACAACTCAGAGTTGTGGTTGCCATGAATGACTCTAGGTCATGAGCTCAACTCTTTAGATGGTATGAATAACTCTAGGGCATGATTGACATGAACGACTA
Organism: Vitis riparia; assembly: GCF_004353265.1. NCBI lineage: Eukaryota > Viridiplantae > Streptophyta > Magnoliopsida > Vitales > Vitaceae > Vitis > Vitis riparia. The sequence goes on along the minus strand of NW_023269719.1, from coordinate 41,399 downwards.
CAGGTTGTGGGGTCAAGGCACTAGATGGTATTAACAATTGAGGGTCATGAAAACTCCAGCCCATGATCTCAAGGGTCTAAATAATATGAACAACTCAAGGTTGTGGATGACATGTATGACTCAAACTAAGGAGCTCAGGCCTCTAGATACTATGACCAACTTAGGACTGTTATTGACTTGAATGACTTTGGGTTATTGATTACTACTCAAAAAGTGCTATTTGATAGCTTGTAATTAATCCTTTTAAACACTTTTGAGTAGTAGTTATTGCCTTTTAACCCAATTAACATGTTAAGGCCTCTTTTAATCAATCCTAATCAAATTGCCTTAAGTTTTGGTGTTTTGATAGCTTTTTGATCACCAAAGCAATATGAGATTGAGGAGAGTTATTTGGAATCCTTGGAAAAGCAATGGGAAGCTTAGAGGCATGAAGAATCAAAGCTTTGAAGTCCTTTGCCATAAGCAAAGTGGAAATGCAAGGAGGGGAAGCAAAGAGAATCCAGCCATGAAGCATTCTTGATGACAGTCATTTCAGACACTTTTGGAGCACCTCCTGAAGTCTAAATTATGCATGCTATATGTCATTTGAAAGCTTTGGAAGTCAACAATCCAATGCTTCAAACCGTGTACAATTTGGATCTGAAATGAAGGAGTTACAGCCATTGGAAGCCGATCCCTCCAAGCTAAATGAAGGATTCAGAAAAGTGCTACGAAATCACCCTTTTGTTGCGGAATGATTTCGCAGCCTTTTTGCACAGTGCTATGGATTTCCCCTGAAGTTTCACGCCGCGATGAAAGCCAAACACCACAATATGTAAGCCAACTTCGCAGCACTATGGAACCAGCCTTTTGTTACGAAGTAATTTCGCAGCCCTTTGTGTTTGTCTGCGAAATTTTGCAGACCTCTTTTTCACCTGCGAAATGGTCCTTAGTGCTTCCCGATATTTGTAACCGACACTTGGAGATATTTTTCTTTAGATTTTTGTTGCCTAAATCCCCAAATTCTCCTTGTAAGCCACCAATTAGAGGATTCCTTAGCTTTTAAGTTAGGAAAATGGCCAAATATCCATGTAATAGTTGTTAATGTAATTTTGGTAGAAATATAGCCCGAGGAGCCTGTTCTGAGGGTGTTGAACCTTTTGTAAGTTTTCAAGAAAGTAATATACAGAGCTTGAGCTCTGCTTTACCTTCTCACTTTGATTGTGTTTTTTATTTATTTACTAAGTTATGCACTCTCTGAGGAGTTTTCCCCAGAGAATGAGTAACTAAACTTTTTAGTTCCTTGGAGTTAAGGTTGCCGGGAAAGGTTCCAAGTGCAAGAATCAGAAGCTTTGTGGTTTCAGCTATGAATGAAGAGAAAGTGTGTCCCATGAATGGTTTCTACATTTTTAGTTAACTTAAAACGCCTTGGAGTCACCTGGGCCAACACTTGGTAAGGCAAGTGATCTCTAACCATGGAGATGCACTAGTTTACCCCTTGCGAGCCTCTGGGAGGTGACTTGAAGGTAGGATTTTCTAGAATTTCCAACACTTGGTAAGCTTTTGGACTCTAAGGAGACGTCCATTAGTTATCTCTTGTGAGCTTGTGAAATGAAGTCCAAGGTTAAAGATCACCTTGAATGGCAAAGGCTAAGTGAAAGGCTCGAACCATTGCAAGTTGCATCAGTGAGAGAATTAAAGCTGAAATCCAATTGAGGGATGTATTTGTGCAGCACCTGTTAGAGAATTGACTTTATGTTAATTCTCTAATGCGAGGATTTGAACCAACTGACCGGAGCTATGCTATTGCATGAGAAACCTCCCCTGTAAACCTGAATCTCCAAGGAATGCTTTTCTTCTTAAGTAATTTCCATCACTTGTTGTGTTGTTAATCTAAGTCCAAACCTTTTTCAACCAAAGTTTGTGTTTTATTTCTTAAGTTAATCTTAAAATGAAACAGCACCAATTCACTTTGAATTGGTATCATTTTCAGCTTGGAAACCCTTCCCAATGAACGATCCTAGAGCCATTATGCTATAGTAGCTTTTTCTTTGCTACCCTAGTTCATGGTGTTATAGGTTATAAATTTTGTTGATTACTCCCGCCATCAAGGAGCACCAGCTGGACGCGAATCAGCTGAGACACCAATTAGGCATGAATCAAATGGCGCTGTTGCCGGGGAAGGTGTCAAGTTATAGTGATACTATTTCAGAGTACTTGTGATTTTCATCACAAGTTTGGTAACGTTTCTTTTGCTTTATTAATTCTTATTCTTTCTTACTCATAATTTAAATTTAGCTTGTTAGAAGTGATACACCTCATACTAAGGAATTGGAATTGAGCTTGAATATCATGGAAACTACACTTGAAGATCAGCATAGTCACCAAGGTCGTCAAGACAATCTCAATGAATCTAGATCAATGAGGGACCGTATGCATCCACCTCGTATGAGTGCACCATCATGTATAAGACCTCCTACAAAGCAGCTAGTGATCAGACCATATATTGTTCCACTTCTACCAACTTTCCATGGGATGGAAAGTGAGAATCCCTATGAACATATAAAGGAATTTGAAGATGTTTGTAATACATTCCAAGAGGGAGGAGCTTCAATTGATTTGATGAGGCTTAAGTTATTTCCTTTTACTTTAAAGGATAAAGCCAAAATTTGGCTTAATTATTTAAGGCCAAGGAGTATCCGTACTTGGACTGACTTACAAGCTGAATTCCTTAAGAAATTTTTTCCCACTCATAGAACAAATGGCTTGAAAAGGCAAATTTCAAACTTCTCAGCTAAAGAGAATGAGAAATTCTATGAGTGTTGGGAAAGATATATGGAAGCTATAAATGCATGTCCTCACCATGGCTTTGATACTTGGCTATTGGTGAGTTATTTTTATGATGGGATGTCATCCTTAATGAAGCAACTCCTGGAGACAATGTGTGGAGGAGATTTCATGAGCAAAAATCCGGAGGAAGCTATGGATTTCTTGAATTATGTAGCTGAAGTTTCAAGGGGATGGGATAAACCAACTAAAGGTGAAGTGGGAAAGATGAAATCTCAACTTAGTGCTTTCAATGCTAAGGCTAGGATGTATACCTTGAAAGAGGAGGATGATGCGAAAGCAAAGTTTGCAGCTGTGATAAGAAGATTGGAGGAGCTGGAACTCAAAAAGATGCATGAAGTGCAAGCTGTTGCTGAAGCACCAGTGCAAGTGAAGCTTTGTCCTAATTGTCAATCCTATGAACATTTGGTGGAGGAATGCCCTACAATTTCAGTTGAAAGGGAAATGTTTGGAGAGCAAGCAAATGTTGTTGGACAATTCAAGCCCAATAACAATGCACCTTATGGAAATACTTACAACTCAAGTTGGAGGAATCATCCAAATTTTTCATGGAAGCCTAGAGCACCTCAGTACCAACAGCCAGATCAACCATCTCAGCAATCTTCAAGTCTTGAACAAGCCATTTTGAATCTCAGCAAGGTAGTGGGAGATTTTGTTGGAGAACAAAAAGGCATCAATACTCAACTTAATCAAAGAATTGACAGAGTAGAGAATACTCTGAATAAAAGGATGGATGGAATGCAAAATGATATAACCCAAAGGATAGATAATCTCCAGTACTCAATATCAAGGCTCACAAATTTGAATACAGTGCAAGAAAAGGGAAGATTTCCTTCCCAACCCCACAAAAATCCCAAGGGTGTCCAAGAAGTAGAAAGCCATGAGGGAGAATCATCACAGATGAAAGATGTCAAAGCCTTGATCACTCTAAGGAGTGGTAAGAAAATTGAGCAGCCACCATCTAAGCCACCTATTGAAGAAGAAGAGACAATGAAGGAGGAGAAAGAAGACAAAAAGGGAAAGATCAGTGAAAAGAAAGAAGACAATGAGTCAACAATGAATGCAAATCCAGAGAAGAAACTTCTGAAGGAAGAAATGCTAAAGAAATCAACTTCTCCACCTTTTCCTCAAGCATTGCATGGGAAGAAGGGGATTAGAAATGCAGCTGAAATTCTTGAAGTATTGAGACAAGTTAAAGTCAATATCCCACTGTTGGATATGATTAAGCAAGTTCCAACATATGTGAAATTCCTAAAGGACTTGTGTACTATCAAAAGAGGGTTGACTGTAAATAAGAAAGCCTTCTTGACTGAGCAAGTAAGTGCAATCTTACAGTGTAAGTCTCCTTTGAAGTACAAAGATCCGGGAAGTCCTATCATTTCAGTCATGATTGGAGGAAAGGTAGTGGAGAAAGCTTTATTAGACTTGGGAGCTAGTGTGAATTTGCTTCCATATACTGTCTATAAGCAATTGGGACTTGGTGAGTTGAAGCCAACTGCAATCACTCTATCTCTAGCAGATAGATCAGTAAAAATTCCCAGGGGAGTAATTGAGGATGTCTTGGTTCAAGTTGATAATTTCTACTATCCAGTGGATTTTATTGTTCTTGATACGGATCCTACTGTAAAGGAAGCTAATTTAGTTCCTATCATCCTGGGAAGGCCATTCCTAGCTACCTCAAATGCAATCATCAACTGTAGGAATGGGCTCATGCAACTCACTTTTGGCAATATGACACTTGATCTCAACATTTTTTATATGTCTAAAAAGCAAATCACTCCGGAAGAAGAAGAGGGTCCAGAGAAAGTGTGTATTATTGACACTCTGGTAGAGGAGCACTACAATCAGAATATGCAAGATAAGCTGAATGAAAGTTTTGTATCGTGAGGAAGGTTTGTCTGAACCCCCTAATGAGCTTTCTACTTTACAAAGTTGGGGGAGGATAGAACAGATTCTACCTTTGTTCAATGAAGAAGGGGGAGCAGATGCTGAAAAAAAGGTCCCAAAACTCAATTTGAAGCCTCTACCTGCAGAGCTGAAATATACATATCTTGAAGAAAATAATCAATGTCCTCTTGTAATATCTTCATCTCTGACCAATCATCAAGAGAAGTGTTTACTGGAAGTTCTCCAGAGGTGTAAGAAAGCTATAGGATGGCAAATATCTGATTTGAAAGACATTAGTCCTTTAGTCTGCATGCATCATATATATATGGAGGAGGAAGCTAAGCCAATTCGTCAACTTCAAAGAAGATTGAATCCTCATTTACAAGAGGTTGTGCGAGCTGAGGTGCTGAAGCTACTTCAAGCAGGTATTATCTACCCTATATCTGATAGCTCTTGGGTGAGTCCTACTCAAGTGGTCCCAAAGAAGTCAGGGATTACTGTGGTTCAGAATGAAGAAGGAGAAGAAATCACTACGCGTCTCACTTCAAGGTAGAAGGTGTGTATTGATTATAGAAAGTTGAATGCAGTAACCAGGAAAGATCATTTTCCATTGCCATTTATCGATCAAGTGTTGGAGAGAGTCTCTGGCCATCCGTTCTACTGTTTTTTGGACGGGTATTCAGGGTATTTTCAGATTGAGATTGTTGTGGAAGATCAGGAAAAGACCACTTTTACATGTCCATTTGGAACATATGCTTACAGAAGAATGCCTTTTGGTTTATGCAATGCATCTGCAACATTCCAAAGGTGTATGTTGAGTATCTTCAGTGATATGGTGGAGCGAATTATGGAGGTTTTCATGGATGACATCACCACATATGGAGGTACATTTGAGGAATGCTTAGTCAATTTGGAAGCAGTTCTTCACAGATGCATTGAAAAAGACTTGGTGCTCAATTGGGAGAAATGCCATTTTATGGTACGTCAAGGAATTGTCCTTGGTCATATCATCTCCGAAAAGGGCATTGAAGTTGATAAAGCAAAGGTGGAGCTCATTTCCAAATTGCCATCCCCAACAACTGTAAAAGGAGTAAGGCAGTTCCTTGGCCATGCAGGCTTCTATAGGAGGTTTATCAAAGATTTTTCAAAGCTTTCAAAACCTCTTTGTGAGCTGTTAGCTAAGGATGTTAAGTTTATATGGGATGAAAGATGTCAAGATAGCTTTGATCAACTGAAGAAATTTTTAACAACAACTCCAATAGTGAGGGCCCCTAACTGGCAACTACCTTTTGAACTAATGTGTGATGCCAGTGACTTTGCTATAGGAGTTGTGCTCGGTCAAAGAGAAGATGGGAAGCCCTATGTGATCTATTATGCAAGCAAAACATTGAACGAAGCCCAAAGGAATTACACAACTACATAGAAAGAATTGCTAGTTGTGGTATTTGCCTTGGACAAATTTCGTGCTTATTTGGTAGGGTCTTTCATCATTGTTTTCATTGACCATTCAGCCTTGAAGTATTTATTGACAAAGCAAGATGCAAAAGCAAGGTTGATAAGATGGATTCTTTTGTTACAAGAATTCGATCTCCAAATCAGGGATAAGAAAGGAGTGGAGAATGTGGTAGCTGACCACCTCTCAAGGTTAGCTATAGCACATAATTCTCATGCCTTGCCTATTAATGATGATTTTCCTGAGGAATCACTTATGTTTCTAGTCAAAACTCCTTGGTATGCTCACATTGCTAATTATTTAGTCACTGGTGAAATTCCAAGTGAGTGGAATGCATAGGACAGGAAGCATTTCTTTGCAAAAATCCATGCTTATTATTGGGAAGAACCTTTCTTTTTTAAATATTGTGCGGATCAGATCATAAGGAAATGTGTGCCTGAGGAAGAGCAACAGGGAATTCTAAACCATTGTCATGAGAATGCATGTGGAGGCCACTTTGCCTCTCAGAAAACAGCTATGAAGGTGTTGCAATCAGGGTTTACTTGGCCATCTCTGTTCAAAGATGCCCACATCATGTGTAGAAGTTGTGATAGATGCCAAAGGCTTGGCAAGCTGACAAAAAGAAATCAAATGCCTATGAACCCTATACTAATAGTTGAGCTATTTGATGTATGGGGCATTGACTTCATGGGACCTTTTCCAATGTCTTTTGGTAATTCCTATATCTTGGTGGGGGTGGATTATGTTTCTAAATGGGTTGAAGCAGTCCCCTGTAAACAAAATGATCATAGAGTGGTTCTCAAGTTTTTGAAAGATAACATTTTTGCAAGATTCGGGGTGCCCAAAGCTATAATCAGTGATGGAGGTTCTCATTTTTGCAACAAGCCTTTTGAAAGTTTGATAGCCAAGTATGGAGTGAAGCATAAGGTAGCTACACCTTATCATCCACAGACTTCCGGGCAAGTTGAGCTAGCAAACAGGGAGATAAAGAACATACTAATGAAAGTGGTGAGTACAAGCAGGAAAGATTGGTCTGTTAAGCTTCATGACTCATTATGGGCCTATAGAACAGCTTATAAGACTATTCTTGGCATGTCCCCTTATCGTCTTGTCTATGGCAAAGCATGTCATCTCCCTGTGGAAGTTGAATACAAAGCTTGGTGGGCAATTAAAAAGTTGAATATGGACTTGATCAGGGCCGGAGAAAAGAGGTGCTTAGACCTTAATGAGATGGAGGAATTAAGAAATGATGCTTACATCAATTCCAAAGTTGCAAAACAGAGGATGAAGAAGTGGCATGATCAACTAATTTCCAACAAGGAATTTCAAAAAGGCCAAAGAGTTTTACTCTATGACACAAGACTCCATATCTTTCCTGGAAAGCTCAAGTCAAGGTGGATAGGTCCATTCATTATCCATCAAGTACATGTCAATGGAGTAGTGGAATTATTGAATTCCAATGGCAAGGACACTTTTAAAGTCAATGGATATCGTCTCAAGCCATTCATGGAGCTGTTCAAACCATATAAGGAGGAGATCAACCTCCTTGAGCCTCAAAAAGCCTAAGCAAAGAAGGGTTTGATGGACTTGGTTTCACCAAAGTCCAAAATTTTTGTAAATTTTGTAAATTTTAAAGTTTTATCGCTACTTTTGATCTTAATATTTGATCTTAAATTGTGTGTTTTTATGTAATTTCATCTTTTTGAATGATTTCAGGTGGGAGAAAATGCAAAGGAAGAAATCGGGAAGAAATCGGAGTGAAAACAAAGCAAAAACAGGGGAGGAAAAGAGTTATGCGAGATTTCGCAGCCAAAGAGGATTTCTCTGCGAAAATGGCCTTTTGTTGCGAAATCAATTCGCAACACTTTTGAGTCCTCTGCGAGAGTTTTCGCAGCTGTGAATCCAAGAATGGCACACGAGTGCCACTCCACAGCACAGGAGCCCCCATTTCGCAACTGTGAAGTGGTCTGCGAACCACTAAGGCGTAAAAAGCCCCAATTCCGCAGCGATTTCTCCATTGCGAAGGATGTTTCGCAATTGCGAAACCGATTTTTGGCACACGAGCGCCATTCCGCAGTACAGTAACTCCAATTTCGCAGCTACAAAGTGGGCTGCGAAAGTGGTTTTCTCTTGCGAAACCCCTAATTTTGCTGCGGAATCAGTTTTCTTCTACGAAACCCAAGATGACCTTTCATATTCTGTTATTCTTTATAAATACCGGTCATTTGAGCTGCGAAAGCATTTCAGAAAAGGAGAAAAGTCGCAGCAGCTGTCCGTTCGTCTCCTCTCCATAGCCCGACGCCGTTAGCACCTCCGTTCGTCCCTTTCCATCATCACCGTCGCCCAAAACCTCATCAGTTCGTAATGGCACAAACCAGAGGAGCTAAAACTTCTTCTCCGTCCAGCCGAAAGCCAGCGCTACGCGAGGTGCCTGTTCAAGCATCACCTTATGAGCCTCCACGGCTGGAAGTTGTTTCGCCTCCTGTGAAGCCCGCGCCAAAGAAGCGCCATGCCAAGCCGACATTGTAGACGCCTCCGACAAGGCGCTATCTTACCAGGTCAGGGGGCCATCCCCTGCAAAAGCGAGCTAGAGTGGAAAGCTCGGAACTTATCAAATTGACAGGGTAGTCCCCTGTTCCATCTCCAGTTCCATCTCCGGTGCCATCTCCGGCACCGCCGGCAAAGCCTCAAACAAGACAGCCGCCACCTTCTGAGCCCCAAATTCCGTCTGAGCCAGCTCCTGAAGTGATAATCCGGCATCCAATGCTCACTCAACCACCAATTGAGGGCAATTTGGATTTCCGAGCTCGGCCATTCCATTCGGAGCTGTGCTTTGACACAGCCGCCTTCCAATTGCGACCAAAGCTTGAAGGTTCATTCCAATTGCTGCGTAGATATCGAATGGAGTAGCTTCTGACTCCGCGGGACTTCTTCTATCCCAGAGTGGCCATGGATTTCTATCAATCCATGACTACTCAGCAGGTCAGAGATCCTACCTCAATTCATTTCACCATTGATGGTCGACATGGCATCCTGGGAGCTCGTCATATAGCTGAGGCCTTGCATATCCCATATGAGCCCAGCCATTTTGATGATTTCCGAGCTTGGGCTAGCCCTTCTCTACTTTGAAGAGAAGGTGCATAAGAAGAAGTTGCCAAGAGCTGATGCCATTCCACTTCTCTTCCCGAGGCTGCTTTGTCAAATTCTTGAGCATCTGGGGTACCCAGCAGAGCCTCAGCTGGAGCGTAAGAGGATTTGTCGAGAGGTTTTTACTCTCGAAAAATGGAGCAACATGACAGCTTATAGGATGGAGCAGCCAGAGCTTCCACAGCCAGCTCAGATTCCAACTGCTAGGAGAGCATCTCCACGTCTTATACCTGAGGGTATACTTGTTGCCTCTCCTTCCATAGCCAGAGCCTCTCCATTCCCTCCAGTTGCTCCAGCTACAACACAACCTTCCACATCAGCCGAGCCAAGGATGGCCATCCCTATTTCTGAGTATAGGGATTTATGCCAGGCATTGCAGACCTTGACAGCATCTCAGAGCAGCCTTGCTCAGGAGATGGCATCCTTGAGAGCTCGCCAGGAGCAGATGATGACCACTCAGGCTCAGCATACTACTATCTTGAGGCAGCTTCAGCATCATCTTGGCCTCCCAGCAGCTGATGAGCATGTCACTCCTACCACTGCAGGACCACATTCTCAGGCCATAGAGCCTCAGGCCTCTCATGAGTCAGCTAAAGAAGCAGAGCCATCTGCTTAGTCCTCAGAGCCAGCATCATCCTCCTATCTGAACATATATATGTCTTTTATATATTGCTTTTGTGTATTTCATTTTAGTTAGTCATATATGAAATCTCCCACATTTTGATACCTTATATGGGGATTGCTTGGATTATTTGTATTACTTCTTTGCCAACTGTACTCAAATGATTAAAGTAATACAAAGTCTAGTTTTTTGTTAACTCTTAGCATTAACTTATTCTTATTTCCTTTGCTCACACCTTTTATTCTTTTTGAAACATGTGGTTTCCCCAATTAGTATTCGAAATTGATATCACTCAGGAGGTACCACTTCCTCCCTATAATTTCGATCACCCATATCACATTGAGGACAATGTTCAGCTCGGTTGGGGGGGGGGGGGGAGAAATGAGGAAGGAAGTTTGCTAAGTTGAAGGAAGTATGCTAAGTTATTTTGATATTTTAGCCTTGTCTAGTAAAGTAGTTGTAGTTTTTTGCTTGTTACTTTAATCTCCATGGTACTTAGAGTTTGGATTATGCTTGCTAAAGTGGTTCAATTGTTGAAACTTCTATTGAAATGAAGTTTAGTCCTTCCACTTTAAGCTATCCACACACTGTGCACAATAGGTTCCGATTATAAGATGAAAAGCTATTTCCCCCTTGACTTAGAAAATTTTGGGACTTGGTATCTTTGACCTCATTTTAATGATATTGAGACACCCTATGAAAGGCCAATGAGCCTTTGAAAAAAAATAAATAAAGAAAGCAAAATGTTTGCTTGCCTTGAAACCCGAGCAAGGTCTGAAGGGTATATGGTGAAAACCTTTAAAGCCTGGTGCCCTAAGCCTTAATTGGTTGGGTGTCACCGGCCTCAATGCTCGTTACAAGGGTGGATAGGTGGAGTTAGCATATGGTAGGCAAAAAGGGTATCTGAAAAAGTCCGAGGCGAAATCCGAGGAGTTAGTGGTTGAAAGATCCTTAAAGCTTGATGCCCTAAACCTTAATTGGTTGGGAGTCATCGATGGACCCCCGTTACATGGACAAAACAGAAAAGAATGCCCCTTAAGCCTGTACCTTTCAAAAAAAAGAAGAAGAAAGAAGTGTGTTCTCTGTCTATTGAATTTGGTCAGTTTGCTAAGTGTTGAAAAGAGATAGGTTGGGGGGAGAGATTAGTTTAGCATGCTATATTCGGAAACTATCATCTTACACTTAGATTTTTGTGGAAGAATAAAGTTTGGTTCTTTGGAAGTGAAAATGATTTTAAAACTTCAATTTGCATAATGCATTCCCTTCATCAATGGTATTTAGCAAAGTTTGTGGTAACTCTTGTTGAAATTTGAGGTTATATTTCTTTAATGTTCCATGTGAGAGTTGGTCAGTCATGCCACTTAAATATTTTTTGGAAGTGATTAGCATGATGTTGTAAAGTATGGTATTTTTATTTTATTTTTCTCTCCTTCATTGCTAAGGGACTAGCAATATGTCAGTTGGGGGGAGTGATTACTACTCAAAAAGTGTTATTTGATAGCTTGTAATTAATCCTTTTAAACACTTTTGAGTAGTAGTTATTGCCTTTTTAACCCAATTAACATGTTAAGGCCTCTTTTAATCAATCCTAATCAAATTGCCTTAAGTTTTGGTGTTTTGATAGCTTTTTGATCACCAAAGCAATATGAGATTGAGGAGAGTTATTTGGAATCCTTGGCAAAGCAATGGGAAGCTTAGAGGCATGAAGAATCAAAGCTTTGAAGCCCTTTGCCATAAGCAAAGTGGAAATGCAAGGAGGGGAAGCAAAGAGAATCCAGCCATGAAGCATTCTTGATGACAGTCATTTTAGCCACTTTTGGAGCACTTCCTGAAGTCCAAATTATGCATGCTATATGTCATTTGAAAGCTTAGGAAGTCAACAATCCAATTCTTCAAACCGTGTACGATTTGGAGCTGAAATGAAGGAGTTACAACCATTGGAAGCCAATCACTCCAAGCTGAATGAAGGATTCAGAAAAGTGCTGCGAAATCACCCTTTTGTTGCGGAATGATTTCGCAGCCTTTTTGCACAGTGCTATGGATTTCCCCTGAAGTTTCATGCCGCGATGGAAGCCAAACACCACAATATGTAAGCCAACTTTGCAGCACTGTGGAACCAGCCTTTTGTTGTGAAGTAATTTTGCAGCCCCTTGTGTTTGTCTGCGAAATTTCGCAGACCTCTTTTTCACCTGCGAAATGGTCCTTAGTGCTTCCCGATATTTGTAACTGACACTTGGAGATATTTTTCTTTAGATTTTTGTTGCCTAAATCCCCAAATTCTCCTTGTAAGCCACCAATTAGAGGATTCCTTAGCTTTTAAGTTAGGAAAATGGCCAAATATCCATGTAATAGCTGTTAATGTAATTTTGGTAGAAATATAGCCCGAGGAGCCTGTTCTGAGGGTGTTGAACCTTTTGTAAGTTTTCAAGAAAGTAATATACAGAGCTTGAGCTCTGCTTTACCTTCTCACTTTAATTGTGTTTTTTATTTATTTACTAAGTTATGCACTCTCTGAGGAGTTTTCCCCAGAGAATGAGTAACTAAACTTTTTAGTTCCTTGGAGTTAAGGTTGCCGGGAAAGGTTCCAAGTGCAAGAATCAGAAGCTTTGTGGTTTCAGCTATGAATGAAGAGAAAGTGTGTCCCATGAATGGTTTCTACGTTTTTAGTTAACTTAAAACGCCTTGGAGTCACCTGGGCCAACACTTGGTAAGGCAAGTGATCTCTAACCATGGAGATGCACTAGTTTACCCCTTACGAGCCTTTGGGAGGTGACTTGAAGGTAGGATTTTCTAGAATTGCCAACACTTGGTAAGCTTTTGGACTCTAAGGAGACATCCATTAGTTATCTCTTGCGAGCTTGTGAAAGGAAGTCCAAGGTTAAAGATCACCTTGAATGGCAAAGGCTAAGTGAGAGGCTCAAACCATTGCAAGTTGCATCAGTGAGAGAATTAAAGCTGAAATCCAATTGAGGGATGTATTTGTGCAGCACCTATTAGAGAATTGACTTTATGTTAATTCTCTACTGCGAGGATTTGAACCAACTGACCGGAGCTATGCTATTGCATGAGAAACCTCCCCTGTAAACCTGAATTTCCAAGGAATGCTTTTCTTCTTAAGTAATTTCCATCACTTGTTGTGTTGTTAATCTAAGTCCAAACCTTTTTCAACCAAAGTTTGTGTTTTATTTCTTAAGTTAATCTTAAAATGAAACAGCACCAATTCACTTTGAATTGGTATCATTTTTAGCTTGGAAACCCTTCCCAGTGAACGATCCTAGAGCCACTATGCTATAGTAGCTTTTTCTTTGCTACCCTAGTTCATGGTGTTATAGGTTATAAATTTTGTTGATTACTCTCGCCATCAAGGAGCACCAGCTGGACGCGAATCAGCTAAGACACCAATTAGGCATGAATCAGTTATGAGCTTAAGGCTTTAGATGATACAAATAGGTTAAGGTTGTAGTTGACATGAATGATTGTGGGTTGTTAGCTCAGGGTTTTAGATGCTATGAGCAATTCTAGGTTGTGGTTAACATGAATGACCATGGCTCATATGCTCAAGGCTCTAGATGCTACGACTAGCTCAAAGATATTGTTGACATGAAAAACTCCAGGTCATGAGCTCAACGATCTAGATGCTCTGAACAACTCAGGGTTGTGGATGACATGAATGACACTAGCTCAAGAGCTCGGGCCTCTAGATACTATGAAATGCTCAAGGCCTTTATTGACTTGAAAGATTCTGAGTCATGATCTAATGGCTCTAGATGAAATGAAAAAAAAATGCTATCTTTGAAATGAATGACTTAAGGTTATGAGGTCAAGGCTCTAGATCCTATGATTAATTCAGGAATATGGATAACATGAACTACTCCAAGTCATGAGCTCAAGCCTATAGATACTATGAACACCTCAAGGTTGTGGTTAACATGAACGACACTAAGTTATGAGCTCAAGGCTCTGGATTCTTTGAATAGATGTAGATTATGGATGACATGAATGACTTTGGCTCAGGAACAATGGCCTCTAGAAAATATGAACAACTTAGTGTTATTGTTGATTTGAAAGACTCTAGGTCATGAGCTCAAGGCTTTAGATGCTTTAAATAGCTCAAAATTGTGGTTAACATGAACAAATCTGGGTTGTAATCTAGAGGATCTTAATCTAATGAATGATTCAGGGTTACGGATGACAAGAATGACTCCGGGTCATGACCTCAGGCCTCTAGATACTATGAAGAGGTTAGGGTTGTGGTTGACATGAACAAATCTAGGTCATTAGCTCAAAGTTCTATATTTTATAAATAACTTTTGGTTGTGGTTGACATGAACGACTATAGATCGTGACCTCAAGAATCTAGATGCTATGAACAACTTAAAGTTGTTGTTAACATGAATGACTCTAGATCATGAGCTTAGGTCTTTAGATTATATAAATAGTTTTGGAGTGTGGTTGACATAAACAAATTTAGGTCATGAGCTGAGGGCTCTAGAATAGTATGAAAAACTCAAGGCTATGGATGAAATGAACGACTCCAACTCATGAGCTCAAGCCTCTGCATACTATGAATAGCTCAAGTCTGATATTGACTTGAATGACTCTAGGTCGTGAGCTGAAGGCTATAGATGTTAAGAGTAGCTCAAGGCTGTGGTTGAGATAAATGACTATGGGTTGTGAGCTAAAGGCTCTAGATCCTATGAAAATTCAAGGTTATGGATGACATGAACAACTTTAGGTCATGAGCTCAAGGCTCTAGATACTATGAACACCTTTGGGTTATGGTTGACATGAACGACTCAAAGTCGTGACCTCAAGGCTCTAGATGCTATGAATAACTCTAGGTTGTGGAGGACATGAACGACTATGGCTCATGAGCTCAGGCTTCTAGATACTATGAAAAACTTAGGGTTGTTATTGACTTGAGAGACTCCGGGTCATGAGCTCAAGGCTTTAAATGTTATGAACAACTTGGGGTTATGGTTGACATGAACGACTTCAAGTCGTGATCTCAAGGTTGTAGATCATAGGAATAATTCAAGCTTGTAGATGACTTGAATGACTCCAGGTCATGAGCTCAAGCCGCTAGATACTATGAAGAGCTTAAAGTTGTGGTTGACATGATGACTCCAGGTCATGAGCTCAAAGGTTTAGAAGCTATGAACATCTTTAAGTTGTGGTCCACATGAATGACTCTAGTTCATGAGGTGAAGTCTCGAAATGCTTTAAATAACTTTAGGCTGTGATTGAGATGAGTGACTATAGGTCATGAGCTCAGGGCTTTAGATGCCATGAACAACTAAGGGTTGTGGTTCAGATGAACGACTCTAGGTCATGAGCTTGGAGCTTTAGATGTTATGAATAACTTTGGGTTGTGCTTGACATGAACCACTACGTGTCTTGAGCTTTCAGCTTAAGATACTATGCACAACTCAAGTTTATAGTTGAGATGAATGACTCATGTCGTGAGGACAGGTCTGTAGATGCTATGAATAGCTATGGGTTACGGTTGACATGAACAACTATGGGTCATGAGATTAGGGCTCTAGATGCTATGAAAAGTTTAGGGCTATGGTTGACATGAACAACTCCAGCTTGTGATCTCAAGGCTTTAGATGTTGTGAACAACTCAGCATTATGGATGACATGAACGAATCTAGCTCCTGAGCTCAAGCCTTTAGATACTATGACCAACTCTAGGCTATTATTGACTTGGAAGACTCTGGGTCTTGAGGTCAAGGATCTATATGATATGAATAGCTCAGGATTGGGGTTAAAATGAATGACTCGAGGTTGTGAGCTACAGGCTCTAGATCCTATCAACAATTCAGGGCTATGGATGACATAAAAAACTCCAAGTCATGAGATGAAGCTAGTAGATACTCTGAATAGCTTAAGGCTATTAACTTGAAAGACTAAAGATTAGGAGCTCTAAGCTCTACATGCTATGAACATTTTAGGGTTGTGGTTAGTATGAATGAATCTAAGTCATGAGCTTAGGACTTTAGATGCTATGAACAACTCAAGGCTATGAATGACATGAACAACTTCAGGTCATAAGCTCAGGGCTCTAGATGCTATGAACAAGGTTATGGTCAACAAGAAAGACTTTAGGTCTTAAGGTCAGTGCTTTGAAAGCAATGAACAACTTAGAATTGTGTATGATATGAATGACTCAAGATCCTATGAGCTCATACCTCAAGATGCTATGAATCGCTAAAGGTTATGGATGATATGAAGGATTCTCTATCATAAGCTCAATCCTTTAGATGCTATGAACAGCTTACGGTTATGGATGACATGAACGATTCCTAGTCATGAGCTCAAGGCTCAAAATACTTTTAACAACTCAAGGTTGTGGTTGACATAAATGATTCTAAGTCATGAGCTTAATGCTTTTGATGTTATGAACTACTCAGGGTTGTAGATGAGATGGGCTATTCTGGGTCATGAGCTTAGGGCTTTGGATGTTACGAACCTCTCAAGGCAATAGATGACATGAGCTACTCTGGATTGTGAGGTAAAGTTTGTGGATGCTATGAACAACCTGGAGTTGTAAATGATATGAATGACTCATAATCCTGTGAGCTCAAGCCTATAAGTGCTATGAATCACTCAGGGTTGTGGTTGACATGAATGACTCTAGGTTGTGAGCTCAAGGCTTTAGATGCTATGAATAGCTTAGAGTTATGGATGACATGAACGACTTTGGGTTATGTTAACTCAAGCCTCTAGATACTATGAACCGCTTATAACTATGGATGATATGAATGATTCTACATCATTCACTCAAGCCTCTTAGTGCTATGAATAGCTTAGGTCTATGGATGACATGAACAACTCTTGGTCATGAGCTTAGGGCTCTAGATGCAATGAACAACTCTTTGCTCTAGTTGAGATGAACAACTCTGAGTTGTGAGGTTAAGGTTGTAGATGCTATGAATAGCTCAAGCTGGTCATTGACAGCTTAAGGCTATGAACTTAAGGCTTTAGATCTTATGAACAGCTCAAGCCTTTGGTTGACATGAACGACTCCAAGTCATGACCTCGGGGCTCAAAATGCTATGAACAACTCAAGGCTATGAAAGAAGAAAATGACTCTAAGTGATGAGCTCTGGCTTTTAGATACTATGAATAGTTGAGGGTTGTTGTTGACATGAAAGAATCTGGGACATGAGCTTAGGCCTCTAGATAGTATGCATAGCTCAAGGCTGTGGATGACATGGAAGACTCCAAGTTGTGAGCTCGGAGCTTTCAATGTTATGCACAACTTAGGTCTGTTGATGTTATGAAATACTTTAGGTTAAGAGCTCAGGGATCGAGATGCTATGTCAAGGTTGTAGATGACATGAACGACTCTGGATCAGAAGCTTAGGGCTCTAGATACTATGAACAACTTAGTGTTGTGGTTCACATGACTGACTCTTGGTCATGAGCTCAGGGCTCTAGATGCTATGAACAAATCAGGGTTGTGGATGACAAGAGCTACTCCGGGTGGTAAGCTCAAGGCTATGTATGTTATAAACAACTTAGAATTGTCGATGATATGAACGACTCAGGATACCATAAGCTGAGGCCTTAAGATTCTATGAACCACTCAAGGGTGCAGATTCTATGAAAGATTATGCAACATGAGCTAAAGCCTATAAATGTTATGAACAGGTCAAGCTTATAGATGACATAAAAGACTTTCGGTTGTGAGCTCAAGGCTCTAGAAGCAATGAACAACTCAGAGTTATGGATGATATGAATGACTCAGATCCTATCAATTCAGGCCTTTAAATGTTGTGAACCGCTTAGAGTTATAGATGACATTGACGACTCCGAGTCGTGAGCTTAGTGCTCTAGATACAATGAACACCTCAGGTCTGTGGTTGACATGAATGACTATGGGTCATGAAATCAGGGATCTAGACGCTATGAAAAACTTAGAGGTATGGATAAGATGAACTACTCTAGTTCGTGAGCTCAAGGCCTAGATGTTATGAACAACTTAGGGCTATGGATGACATAACCTACTCCAGGCTGTGGATGACATAAACTACTTCGGGATGTGAGCACAATGCTTTGGATGTTATGAATAACTTAGAGTTATGAATGATTTGAATGAATCAGGATCCTATGAGCATAGGTCTCTAGATGATATGAACCACTGAAGGCTTTGTTTGAGGTGAACAATTCTAGGTTGTGAGCTTAGGGATCTAGATGCCATGAGTTGAGGCCTTTAGATGCTTTGATCTGCTCAAGGCAATGGATGACATGAATGATTTTGCGTCATTAGCTCAAGCCTCTAAATGCTATGAATGGATAAGGGTTGTGGATGAAATGAACGACTCTGGGTTGTGAGCTTAGGTCTTTAGATGCGATGAATAGTTTCAAGGTTGTGGTTGATATGAATGACTATGGGTCATAAGCTCTAGGCTCTAGCCGGTATGAACAAATTAAGGTTGTGGATGACATTAATGACACCGAGTCATGAACTCCGGGCTCTAGATACTATGAACAGCACAGGGCTATGGTTGACCTAAAAATCTTTGGGTCGTTAGCCCAGGGCTTTAGATGTTATGAACATGTAAGAGTTATGGATGATATGAACAACTTAGGATCCTGTGAGCTTAGGCCGTTAAATAGTATGAATCGCTCAATGCTATGGACAATATGAATGATTTTGCATCATGAGCTCAATCCTATAGATACTATGAATAGCTTAAGGTTATGGATGACATGGATGACTTTGGGTCATAAACTTAGGGTTTTAAATGCTATGAACAACTCAAGGGTGTGGATGAGATGAGCTACTCTAAGTCATAAGCTCAGAGCTTTGGATGCTATGAATAGCTTAGGGCTATGGATGACATGAGCTACTCAAGGTCATGAACTCAAGACTTTGGATGCTACGTACAATGTAGAGTTTTGAATGATATGAATGACTTGGGATCCTATGAGAAAAGTCCTCTAGAAGCTATGAACTTCTCAAGTCTTTGGTTCACATGAATGACTTCAGGTCACGAGCTCAGGGCTCTAGATGCTATGAACAACTCAGAGTTGTTGATGAAATGAATGAGTTGCGATCTTATGTGGTTAGGCCTCTAGATTCTATGAACAACTTAGGGTTGTGGATAACATGAATGACTCTGGGTCATGAGCTCAAGGCTCAAGATGCTATGAAAAGATTAGGTTTGTGGTTGACATGAATGACTCGGGGTCGTGAGCTTAAGCCTCTAAATTCTATGAACATCTTTAGGTTGTTGATTACTTGAGCTACTACAAGTTGTGAGCCTAAGGCTCTAGATACTATTAACAACTCAAGGCTATGGATACATGAATAACTCTGGGTTATGAGCTCAGGTCTCTAGTTTCTATGAACAACTCAAGGTTGTTGTTGACATGAAAGACTTTGTGATGTGAGTGCAATGCTCTACATGCAATGAACAACTCAAGGTTGTGGATGACATAAATGACTTTGGGTCATGAACTTAGTCTTTTAGATTCTATTAATAGTTAAGGAATGTGGTTGACATGAATGACTTCGATTTGTGAGCTAAGGCTCTAAATGCTATACATAACTTAAGGTTGTCGATGGCATGAAAGACTCTTGGTCATGAGCTTAGGGCTCTACATGCTATACACAAGTTTAGGTTATCAATGACATGAAAGAGTCCAGGTCTAATCTCAGGGCTCTTGATACTATGAACAACTCAAGGCTAGGCATGACATGAATGACTCTGGGTCATGAGCTTAGGGCTCTAAACGTTATGAGTAGCTTAGGGCTATAAATGACATGTACTACTTTGAGTCATGATCCTAATGCTATGAATAGCTTAGAGTTGTGGATTATATGAATGATTCAGGATCCTGTGTGCTTAGTCATCTAGATGTTATGAACCACTTAGGTTGTGTATTATATGAATGATTTTATGTCATGAGCTCAAGCCTCTAGATGCTATGAACTACTCAGGGCTATGGAAGACATAAACAACTGATTGGTTTTAAGCTAACCAAAAATAGTAATTGATTTTAATTACAAAGAAAAGTGTTTCTTGGAGTTTCAGATCACTAGGCTCAGATTCCTTGTACAAAAAGGGAGTTTCGGTCACTTGTTTCTTTTCCTCGCATTAGAGAATTAACATATAGTTAATTCTCTAATCGGTGTGGTACAGATGCTTCCCATTAATGGGTTCAAACACTAAATCCCTCTCACTGATGCATCTTGCAATGGCTTATACCTCTCACCTAGCACTTGTCATTCAAGGTGATCTTTAACCTTGGATTACCCGTCAAAAGCTCACAAGAGATAACTAATGGATGTCTCCTTGGAGTCCAAAAGCTTACCAAGTGTTGGCAATTCTAGAAAATCCTACCTTCAAGTTACCTTCCAGAGGCTCGCAAGGGGTAAACTAGTGAATCTCCATGGACAGAGATCACTTGCCTTACCAAGTGTTGGCCCAGGTGATTTAAAGGCGTTTTAAGTTAACTAAAAAGATAAAAACCATTAACGGGTCACACTTTCTCTTCATTAAAAACTAAAACAACAAAACTTCCAATTTATGCATGAGGGAACTTACCCGGCTTTCTTCACTCCAAGAGACAAAGAGCCTAGCCTCTCATCCTTTGACGAAAATCCTCAGAGTTTGATTGGCTAGAAGGAAAAAGAACAAGAAAACAAAAATATTAAGGAAAAACAGAGCAAGTGCTCTGTTCATTGATTCTATATATGATATCTATATGATGGATCTCTAGAAAAAGCTCCCCGAGAGTCTTTTTTAGTGTTTACAAGAGAGTTTATATAGGAAGGTAATTTACCCTTCCTTGCATACTTCCTAGCTAAGGAATTACATGAGTGGCTGAATACAAGGAGAAAATGGAAATTTAGACACAAAAATATCAGAAGAAAAGATCTAAAAGAGTCGGTGCACAACTATCGGGAAACTCCAGGAGAAATTCCACAGCACTGTGCAAAATGGCTGCGAAATCATTTTGCAGCAAAAGGGTGATTTCGCAGCCGTGCAAAATTCTTCCTTCAGCTTAAAGTGATTGGCTTCCAATGGCTGTAACTCCTTCATTTCAACTCCGAATCATGTACCGTTTGAAGCATTGGATTCTTGACTTCCTAAGCTTTGAAATGGTATATAGGATGTAGAAAATGGACTTCGGGAAGTGCTCCAAAAGTGCAAAATAAGACTGTAGCTGCTGTCCTCTGTTTTCCTCTTTGCTTTTCTCCTCTTTGCTTCTCTCCTTTGCTTGGCTTGTCTTAATGATCCAAAAAGCTGTCAAAACACTAAAAATAGCCACAAATATGATTAGAAGTCATTGCTAGGTCCTTAACATGCCAATTGGAATAAAAATGGAGAACTACTACACAAAAGTGCTTAAAACATAATGAATTAAAGGCACAAGATATCACTTTTTGGGTAGTAATCACTATGGATGACATGAACGACTCTAGGTCATAAGCTTAGAGCTGTAGATGCTATCAACAACTTGAGGTTATGAATAACATGAATGACTCTAGTTCATGAGATCAGGCCTCTAGATTCTATGAATAGCTCAGGGTTGTGGTTGATAAGAATGACTTCGAGTTGTGAGCTTAGGATCCTAGATGTTATGCACGACTTAAGGTTGTCGATGATAAGAAAGATTCCAAGTCGTTAGTTCAGGGCTTTAGATGAATAACCTTCTAAGGGCTATGGTTGACATGAACAACTTCGGGTCATGACCTCAAGGCTCTTGATGCTATGAACAATTGAGGGTTGTGTTTGACATGAACGACTCTATGTCTTGAGCTCATGTTTCTAGATGCTATGAACTACTCAAGGTTGTGGTTAACATGAATGACTCTGGGTCATGAGCTTAAGACTATAGATTCTATGAACAATGTGGGTTTATGGTTGACATGAAGACTCTAGGGCATGAGGTTAGGGCTCTAGATGTTCTTAGCAACTCAATGTTCTACATAAATGACACCAGTCATGATCTGAGGCCTCCATATTCTATGAACAACTCAGGGTTTTGGTTGACATGAAAGAGTCTAGTTAATAAGCTAAGGGTTGTAGATGTCATACACAGATCTTGGTTGTCTATCACATGAAAGACTCTAGGTCATGAGCTGAGGGCTCTAGATGCTATGAACAGCTCAGGGTTGTGGATGACATGAACGACTCTAGGTCATGAGCTCCATGCTTTACATATTATAAACAACTTAGGGTTATGGTTGACATGAACGACTTCAGGTTGTGAACTCAGGGCTCTAGATGCTTTGAACAACTTAGAGCTATGAACTGCTCAAGGCTGTGGATGACATGAATGAATCTGGGTCATGATCACAGGGCTTTAGATGTTATAAACTACTCATGGTGCTAGTTGACATGAGTGACTCTAGGTCATGAGCTCAAGGCTGTAGATGCAACATACACCTCTGGGTTGTTGTTGACATGAATGAAATGGATCATGAGCTCATGACTTTAGATGCTATGGATGACATGAATGATTTTAGGTCTTGAGCTCAATCCTCTAGATATTATGAACAACTCAAGGTTGTGGTTGACATGAACAATTCTGGGTCATGAGTTTAAGGCTCTAGGTTCTATGAACTGCCTAAGGTTGTTGATGACATGAACTACTCCAGGTCGTGAGCTCAGGGCTCTAGATGCTATGAATAGCTAGGGGTTGTGGTGGAAAAGAACCACTCAAAGTTATGATCTTAAGCCTGTAGATGCTATGAATAACTCAAGGTTATGGTTGATATGAACAACTCTAGGTCATGAGCTTAAGGCTCTAGATGCTATGAACAACTCTGGGTTATGGATGACATGAACGACTCTGGGTCATGGCCTCAAGATTCTATGAATAACTCAAGGTTATGGTTGATATGAAAGGCTTCAGGTCCTGAGCTCAGGGTTCTAGAAGTTATGAACACCTCAAAGTTGTGGATGATATGAACGACTTGTGATCCCATGAGCTTAGTCCTCTAGATTTTATGAACTGATCATGGCTGGGAAAATTATGAATGATTTTGTGTCATGAGCTCAAGCCTTTAGATGCTATGAACTGCTCAATGTTGTGGATGACACGAATGACTCCAGTAGGGCTCGAGATGCTATTAATAACTTAGGGTTATGGTTGACTTGAACAATTTTGGGTCGTGAGCTCAGGGGTCTAGATGCTATGAAAAAGTAATAGTTATGGATGATATGAATGGCTCAGTCTCCTATGACCTGAGCCCTCTAGATATTATAAACTACTCAAGGTTGTGGATGTTAATAACGGTTCTACATCATGTGCTCAAGCCTCTCTATGGTATGAACAACTCTAGGTTATGAATGCTCTGAACAACTCTAGGTAATGAGCTCAAGGCTTTAGATGCTATGAACTACTCATGCTTACTCAAGGTCGTGGATGACATGATCTACTGTGGGTCATGAGCTCAGGGCTCTAGATGCTATAAATAGCATAGGGCTATAGATCACATTAGCTACTTTAGGTCGTGAGCTTTGGGCTCTAGATGCTATGAACAACTATGTGCTGTGGTTGACTTGAACAACTCTAGGTTGTGAGCTCTAGGCTTTAGATGCTATGAACAACTTAGGGTTGTCGATGACATGAAAAACTCTTGGTCATGAGCTTACTATTCTAGATGTGATGAAGAACTTAAGGTTTTCGATGACATGAATGATTCGAGGTCATGAATAAAGGATTGTAGATACTATCAATATCTTAGGGTTGTGGTTGACATGACCCTGGGTTGTGAGCTTAAGGTTTTTGATGTTATGAACAGTTTAGGGTTGTCAATGACATGAGCCAATTCGAGTCGTGACCTTAAGGCTCTAGATGCTATGAATAGCTTAAAACGATCGAAGACATGAAAGAATCTGAGTCATGAGCTTTAGCCACTAGATTCTATGATTATCTCAGGATAGTGGAAAACAGGAACAACCCTAGGTCTTGAGCTTAAGGCTCTAGATGCTCTAAACAGCTTTAGGTTGTGGTTGACATGAACGACACCAGGTCGTGAGCTCAAGGGTTTATATGCTATGAATAAATCAAGGCTTTCGATGACATGAGGCACTCTAGGTCTTGATATCAAGGCTTTAAATGTTATTAACAACTCTGGGTTTTCGATGCTATGAAAGACTCTAAGTCGTGAGCTCAAGGCTCATGATTCTATAAAGAGCTAAGAACTGTGGATGCTATGAACGACTTTGGGTCGCGAGCTCAGAGCTCTTAATGCTATGAATAGCTATGTGCTATAGTTGACATGAACACCTCCTAGTCGGGAAATTAGAGCTTTACATGCTATTAACAACTCAGTGCTATCGATGATATAAAAGAGTATGGGTCATCAACTCAAGGCTCTTGATACTATGAATAGCTCAAGACTATGGATGACATCATCTACTCTAAGTCAGGAGCTCAAGGCTCTAGATGCTATGAATAGTTTTGCCCTGTGGATGACATCAACTACTCTGGGTCATGATATCAAGGCTTTAGATGCTATGAATAGGTCTTAGCTATGGTTGACATGAATAATTGTAGATCATGAGCTTAGAGCACTAGATGTTATAAACCACTATGGGTTGTGGATAACTGATTACTACTCAAAAAGTGCTATTTGATAGCTTGTAATTAACTCTTTTAAACACTTTTGAGTAGTAGTTATTGCCTTTTAACCCAATTAACATGTTAAGGACCCTTGCAATCAATTCTAATCAAATTGTGTAAGTTTTGGTGTTTTTGATAGCTTTTTGCTCACCAAAGCAATATGAGATTGAGGAGAGTTATTTGGAATCCATGGCAAAGCAATGGAATTCTTGGAAATATGAAGAACCAAAGCTTTGAAGTCCTTTGCCATAAGCAAATCCGGAATGCAAGGAGAGGAAGTAAAGAGAAATCTGCCATGAAGCATTCTTGATGACAGTCATGTCAGCCATTTTTGGAGCACTTCGTGGAGTTCAATTTATGCATGCTATATGTCGTTTCGAAGCTCAGGAAGTCAACAATCCAATGCTTCAAACGGTGCATGATTCGGAGTTGAAATGAAGGAGTTACAGCCATTGGAAGCCAATCACTCCAAGCTGAAGGAAAAATTTTTCACGGCTGCAAAATCACCCTTTTGCTGCGAAATGATTTTGCAGCCATTTTGCACAGTGCTGTGGAATTTCTCCTGAAGTTTCCCGATATCTGCGACCGACACTTTGAGATATTTTTCTTCAGATATTTTTGTATAAATTTCCATTCTTCTTCTTGTAATCCACCAACCATAAGATTTCTTAGCTAGGAAGGTTGGAAAAACTTCTCTATATATATTCCCTTGCATCCATTGTAAATATATAGATATATAATATATGTGAAATCGACGAACAAAGCACTTGCTCTGTTTCTTCTTCATATTTTTGTTTTCTCATTAGTTTTCTTTCTAGCCAATCAAACTCTGAGGATTTTTCCTCAGAGGATGAGAGGCTAGGCTCTTCGTCTCTTGGAGTGAAGAAAGCCGGGTAAGTTTCCAAATGCATAAATAGGAAGTTTTGTTGTTTTAGCTTTTAATGACGAGAAAGTGTGACTCGTTAATGGTTTTTATCTTTTTAGTTAACTTAAAACACCTTTAAATCACTTGAGCCAACACTTGGTAAGGCATGTAATCTCCATCCATGGAGATGCACTGATTTACCTCTTGCAAGCTTTTGGGAGGTGGAAGGTAGGATTTTCTAGAATTGCCAACACTTGGTAAGCTTTTGGACTCCAAGGAGACGTCCATTAGTTATCTCTTACGAGCTTGAGAAGGGAAGTCCAAAGTTAAAGATCACCTTGAATGGCAAATGCTAGGTGAGAGGCACGAGCCATTGCAAGATACATCAGTGAGAGGGAATTAATGTTTGAACCCATTAAAGGGAAGCATCTGTACCACACCGGTTAGAGAATTAACTATATGTTAATTCTCTAATGCGAGGAAAAGAAACGAGTGACCGGAACTCTCCTTTTTGTATGAGGAATCTGAGCCTAGTGATCTGAAACTCCAAGAAACACTTTTCTTTGTAAGTAAAATCAGTTACTATTTTTGGTTAGCTTAAATCCAATCCTTTTTCAAACATCTTTATGTTTTCTTTTAAAGCTAACCTTGAAATGAAAAGGCACCAATTCAACTTTGAATTAATATCAATTGTGAAGTGAAAACCCATCCCAGTGAACGATCCTAGAGCCACTATGCTATAGTAGCTTTGTCTTTGCTACCCTAGTATATGGTGTAATAGGTTATAAATTTTGTTGATTACTCCCTCAATCAAGGAGCACCAACTGGACACAAATTAGCTGAGACACCAATTGGGCACGAATCAATAACATGGGCTACTCTAGATCATGAGCTAAGGGCTCTTGATGTTATGAACAAATCTAGGTTGTGGTTGACATTAACAACTTTAGGTTATGAGCTCAAGCCTCTAGTTTCTATTAATAGCTTATGGTTGTGGATGACATGAGCTACTTTGGGTCATGAGCTTAGGGCTCTAGATGATATGAACAACTGTCAGCTTCAGTTGACGTGAATGACTCTCAATCGTGAGCTCAAGCCTCTTAATGCTATAAACAACTTAGAGTTATCAATGACATGAAAGACTATGGGTCATGAGCTCATGGCTCTTGATGCTATGAACAACTTAGCGTTATGGATTAAATGATCTACTCTTGGTTGTGAGCTCAAGGGTTTAGATGGAACAACTCTAGGCTGTGGTTGACTTGAATGAATCTGGGTCATGGGCTTTGTGCTTTAAATACTATGAACAACTTAGGATTGTTGATGACATGAAAGACTCCGAGTTGTGAGCTTAGGGCTCTAAATGCTATGAACACCTCAGGGTTGTGCATGACATGAATGAGTTGGGGTTGTAAGATAAGGGCTATAGATACTATGAACATCTCAGGGCTGTGGTTGAAATGAATGACTCGGGGTCATGAGCTCAAGGCTATAGATACTATGAACATCTTGGGGTTGTGGTTGACAAGAGTGACTCTAGGTCATGAGCTCAAGGCTTTAAATGCTACGAAGAGCTCATGGTCATCACTGGCATGAGCCACTCTGGGTTGTGAGCTTAGGGCTTTAGATGCTCTGAACAACTCTAGGTTGTGGTTTACATGAATGACTTCGAGTTGTGGGCTCAAGCCTCTAGATTTTATGAACATCTCAAGGATGTGAATGACATGAACGACTCTTACTCTTAGGCTTAAGGTTTTAGATGCTATGAACAATGCTAGGTTGTGGTTGAGATGAATGACACTAGGTCATGAGCTCAACATTTTGGATGTTATGAACAACTTAAGACTTTCGATGACATGAGCCACTCTGGGTTATGAGATCAGGGCTTTAAATGCTTTGAGTAGCTATGGGTTGTCAATGATATGAAAGACTTTGGGTCCTGAGTTCAAGGCTAATGATTATATGAAGAGCTTAATGCTATTGATGACATGAATGACTTTAGGTCAACAACTCGGGGCCCTAAATGCAATGAACAACTCAAGGTTGTCGATGACATGAGCCACTTTAGGTCTTATGCTCAAGCCTTTAGACGCTATGAACAACTCAGGGTTGTGGTTGACATGAACGACTCCAGGTTGTGAGCTCAGGTCTCTCGATGCAACTCAGAGTTATCAATGACATGAAAGAGTCTGGGTCGTGAGCTCAGGGCACTAGATTCTATGAATCAGTCAAGGTTGTGCATGACCTGAACGACTCTAAGTCATGAGTTTAGGGCTCTAGATGTAATGAACAGCTCTAGGTTGTGATTGACATGAAAGATTCCAGGTTATGAGCTCAAGGCTCTAGATGCTATGACCAACTTAAGGAAGTGTAATATATAAGCCACTTTGTGTCTTGAGCTCAGGTTTGTAGATGCTATGAACAACTCAGGCCTATGGTTGACATGAACGACTTCGGGTTCTCAGTTCAAGGCTTTAGATGCTCTGAACAACTTAGGGTCATTTATGACTTGAGCTACTCTTAGGCATGAGCTCAAGGATTTAAATGCCATGAGCAGCTCTAGGTTATGGTTGAGATGAAGGACTTCAGGTCCTGAGCTTAGGGCTCTATATTCTATGAATAGATTAGGGCTATCGATGATAGGAAACACTCTACCTCATGAACTTAGGGCTTTAGATGCTATGAATAGCTCAAGGTGGTGAAAGACGTGAACGCCTCTAGGTCGTGAACTTAGGGCCTAAGATTGAATGAACAACTATGGGTTGTTGTTGACATAAAGGACCTCGAGTTCGTGAACTCAAGGCTCTATATATGACTTGGCTTTACTTGATGAAACATAAAGATGAAGTATTACATGTGTTTCAATCCTTCCATGCGATGATTCAAACTCAGTTTTCCGCTAAGCTCTGAGTTCTTCGATCTGATAATGGTGGTGAATATGTTAATCAGCTCTTCTACACCTATTTTGAACACCATGGACTCATTCATGAGACATCGTGTCCTCAGATCCCTCAGCAAAATGGCGTAGCTGAATGAAAAAATCACCATATTTTTTAAACTGCACAAGCTTTACTACATGGAACTCATGTGCCACCTCGATACTGGTCTGATGCGGTGTCCACCGCTGTCCATTTACTTAACAGACTACCTTCCAAAATCTTAAATTTTAAGACTCCACTCCAAGTTCTAGCATCTCATGTCTCCCTTCCCACAACTCTAATGCTCCCTCCTCGAGTGTTTGGGTGTGTGGCTTATGTGCATCTTCACAAAAATCAACGAACCAAACTGGATCTATGTGCTCTCCGATGTCTCTTCCTAGGCTTCATTGTGCACTAGAAGGGTTATCGATGCTATGATCCCTCTACCCGAAGCACCTATGTGACTATGGATGTCACTTTCCTCGAGTCTGAAACCTTTTTCCCAGCTCCCACTTCTTCTCTTCAAGGAGAGACACGAAATGAAGAGCAGAATTGGTTGCACTTTGATTGGCCAAATAGTGAAACAGTGGCAAATGAAACACTAAGCCCAGATTCGATTGTTGAACCAGAGCAGAATACATCTTTAGGAAATTATACACTTTTGGCAATTAAACCCTAAACCCACCTCTTAAGAATATAATTGAGGTATGCAATCTTGACACGTCTTCCAATATAAGTGACTTGAATATTCCTACTAGATATACATTACCTTTAAAGGAGAATCATGGCAAGCCACCGACTAGATACTCTCCTGATATTGAAGAGCAAAGATCAAAGTATCTAATTGCCAACTATGTGTCTACCAGGAGATTATCTAAACCCCTCAGAGCATTTATACATTTACTTTCCTCAAGTCAAGTTCCAACTGGAATTCAGGAAGCCTTGTCTGACTCGAAATGGACTGAAATAATAAAGGAGGAAATGGAGGCACTACTAAGGAATGACACATGGACCATAGTTCCATTACTTGAAGGGAAGAAAGTAGTAGGATGTAAATGGGTATTTTCCATCAAACATAAGGCAAATGGAACGATTGAAAGGTACAAAGCAAGACTGGTGGCCAAAGGCTATACACCAACCTATGGGGTAGACTACCAAGAAACTTTTTCACCAGTTGGAAAATTGAGCACTATAAGGATATTGTTATCTCTTGCAGCTAACCTTGATTGGCCATTACATCAATTTGATGTAAAAAAATGCCTTTCTATATGGCGACCTTGAAGAAGAAGTGTACATGGATCTTCCTCTAGGATACACGGCATCCACTCAAGCCAAGGTCGTGTGCAAACTACAATGAGCACTATATGGATTGAAACAATCACCTCGAGTATGGTTTAAGCGATTTAGTCTTGTAATGAGGAAATACGGGTTCAAGCAAAGCGACTCAGACCATATACTATTCATAAAGCACAAAGTGGGCAAGGTAACTATGTTGATAATCTACGTGGATGACATGATTATCACAAGAGATTATGAAAAAGAATAACCAAACTACAAAAAGAGTTGGCCACTGAATTTGAGATGAAGAAATTGGGAGGACTCAAGTATTTTTTAGGAATTGAAGTTGCCAGGTCAAGACAAGGAATATTTCTTTCTCAAATGAAGTATGTGTTGGATGTATGTAGGAATGTTGGAGTGCAAACCAGTAGATACTCCAATTGTCCAAAACCATAGACTTGGAAAATACTCAAATCAAGCACCAATGGATAAAGGAAGGTATCAAAGGTGAGTTGGCAAACTCATATACCTCTCACATACTCGTCTAGATATTGCATATGTTGTAAGCATAGTTAGCCAATTTATGCATAATCCTAGTGAAGACCACATGGATGTCGTAACCAGAATACTCAGATACTTGAAGTCCTCTCCTAGGAAGGGACTTATGTTTTCAAAGAATGGTCATTTAAGAATTAATGGCTAAGAAATATCTCAGACAGAAGATTTACTTCAGGATATTTTATGTTTGTTGGTGGGAATCTTGTTACATAGAAAAGCAAAAAGCAAAAGGTGGTAGCACTTTCCAACATCGAAGCAGAATTTCATGGAATGGAAAAAGAGCTTTGTGAACTACTCTGGATCAAGAAACTACTTACTGAACTAGGCTTCGCCTCTACTTCATAAATGGATCTGTTATTTCAATATCTCACGACCTAGTTCAACATGACCGTACAAAACATGCGAAAGTGGATCGACATTTTATCAAGGAAAATCTAAAAGCAAAAATAATTCGATTTCCATTTGTGAAGTCCAAAGACCAACTAGCAGGCATACTCACAAAGGCGGTATCAAGCAAAGAGTTTCACAACTCACTCAACAAGTTGTGCATCAAAGATTTGCATGCATCAACTTGAGGGGGAGTGTTGGCATGAGCTGTTAGAAACCCACTTAGGAAAGGCACAATTGTAGACTTAAATATAGAATCATGCCATACAAGTATGGCATGATCTATGCTAAGATATGTGTATAGACAAATATAGGATTACAATTTTTCCTATTTATCTTGTATTCTCTCTGTGTAAATATGGGATAGAAAAATACCAAGAATTGAAGAGTTGACACCTAATACAAAATCATGAACTTCAAAATCATTCCTTCTTTTCCCAGCCAAATAGACCTTGGTTGAAAACTAATTTTCCCACCCCTTTTATGTCTAAAAATTTAGAATACCAACTCAAAAAATACAAAGAATAAAACAAAAAAAAAACAATGATAATAATACAAAATCAAATAAGCAAGTAAAAAAAAGTTATCATGAGCACAACATGCATGGCCTGCAAGATCAACGAGAACATCTCAATAGTGTGTGAAGATCAACAACAAGCCTAGACGCCATGACCAGAGAATGGCAAAGAAATCATCGAAAACCAAAAAGTTCAGCTCCGACCACCAAAATGGTCCAGCAGATAATGACCTAGATAAACTTGGTTTGGCATCGCCCGACCTGATCCTTTGTTCATAACAGCATAAGTGAAGATCGCAAAGTTGCTTATAGTAGCATTGATAAAAAAACATAGCCCAAAGAGAAAACCATACGAGGAAGATGCTCAAGTGACAAGTCCTAGCGAAGCCGACGAGAGAAATGGCCATGATGTCTGTTCTAATGATGATCAATGGCCACGGTAGAAACCCCATATAGCTGGTGTTGTCGGTGAAAAGGTGTATGGGAAAGGGGTTTGCAAGGATGGGTTCAGCTGCAACAAGGGCTTTGAAATGGGATTAAGAAACTTGGTGGTATGATGAAACTATACGAAGATAAATATAAAAAAAAAAAAATGGCTTCAGTGTGTATTTTCAAAAGGCCGATTGTGAGAGTCGTATATTAGGTTATAGGGTATAGGTTATGGCAACTTAGGATGAGCTGTTTTATTGCTTAAGTTAGGGGAAATTGTGTTTTGGACCTAGTTGGGCTCAAAAATTAAGATTTGATCCATATAAATTCACTATTTAAGCCCAAGACTTAGAGAAAGTGTGAAAATTAAGAAGAATGATATGAATTTTTTATCTTTCCAAAAATGACCCTTATTGACTATGAAAAAAAAATAGTAAAAAAACATTAATTTAAATTTTATTCCTTTTGTAAACCTCAATAAAATTTAATTTAATTTAATGATTTGAAAAAAAATACACCATTTTCCAAAAAAATAAAAATAAATTATTATTATTATTTAAAAATCAAAAATCTTGAAAAATATATATATTTAAAATTATGTATGAAAAAAATAACTAAAAATATGTCAAAATTATTTTTAAAAAAATGATATTTTTTAGAATATATATTTTTAAAATAAATTAGTTTTCTAAAAATAATAAATCTTCAAAATAATTATTAAAAAAAATTAAGATAAAAAAGTTTGTCATATATTATGGTAGAAAATAGTCAAAATAGTTTTGAAGGGTATATTGGTCTCTTCACATTTTATATTGTTAGCCCAAGGGTTCTCCTAATCAGGTTTTAATGATAACAAATCATGGTTAAGTGACTAATTGTTTTGAATGGTAAAGAATCTCAAGTATAAATTCAAAAATTCATCAAATGACCAAATGAATACAAAACCGAGACTTTTGGAAGACCCTTGATCATAGGAAATGAATGTAAGATGAATGCATCGGTGCACTTAAGGTTTTCATACCATTTCATGCATCTTTGAAAAACTCGGTTTATCCTTTAAACTTTCAAATTCATTAAAACCCGAGTTTTATCAAATGTACCTTAGGCAAAATGTTTTTAAATTGGCATATTTATTCACCTAAAGACCTTGTCTAAGTATTAGAAAAGAAAGGAATTGAAAAAGGTAGGTTTTCGGGGCCAAAAGGCTGAACCGGTCGAGGCTATGGCCAACCGGCTCAACCGGCTCAATCGATTGGGGAACCAGTCGATCGGTTGCCCTTATCCGATCAAGGTCTGGTCGAGGCAACGATAACCTGTCAAAGCATTAAATCCCCAATAGCTAGTGATCCAATCGACCCCCAGCTCGACCGATCGAGGGTACCTTTTGCTGTTTTTTACTCCCGAGCTTAGAAACCTATAAATTGAGAGCTCCACTTCATTTATGGGCAAGAGAACACTTGCAATCAATTGTCTACCTACCTGTTCTTGATCAAAAAGCTCTCATTTCTTTCTTAGTGCATTAAACCATCACTTGTATATCCTTTAGTGCACCCTTGTGAGTCATCCTAGCTTTGTTTTGTAATTGAGCTATCCTTGAGCTAGTTTGAGTGATTCATTCTTGTAAAAACTGAGTGTTAAAGCCTTCAAGAGGTTTAAATCTTGAAGAGACTGTATAAGAGCCCATTGGAGCCGGAATCCAAGTGTAAGAAGATTGGAAGATTGGTTGAAGCTTCAAGTTAGTGGAACCCTCACTCGGTTAGGAGATTGAGGAGAGTGGACGTAGGCAAGGAAGTGTCGAACCACTATAAATTCCGAGTTTGAATTCTCTAACTCTATTTTTTTACTTTTTTTTATATTGTGCTTGAACTTGTTGTGTTGAAAAGATTTTTAAAAACCCAATTCACTCCCCCCCCTTTGGGTGTTTTTTTAAATTAAGCATAGCCTTTATTTTCTCAATTGGTATCAGAGCCAGACCTCTTGTTTAAGACCTAATAGTCTAAGAGGAAATGACTATTCCATCAAGCTCATCTCACACTGAAATTTTTTCAAAACATAGAGCTACATTCTTTACGGGAACCGACTATCCCTATTGGAAAACCAAAATGACTTGGTATTTACAATCAAATGATTTAGACGTATGGGATGTCATTAAAGATGGCCCAACTTTTCCTACTAAACTAGTTGATGGAGTTTTGGTTCCAAAACCCAAGCAAGAATGGAATGAGATTGATAGAAGAAATTTTCAATTAAATGCTAAGGTTGTTTTTACTTTGCAATGTGCTATGGATAGAAATGAATATAATAGAATATGTTAATACAAATCAGCTAAAGAAATTTGGAGATTACTTGACGTAACTCATGAAAGGAACAAATCAAGTGAAAGAGTCAAAAATTAATTTACTTGTTCATAACTATGAACTGTTTTCATGAAAGAAAATGAGACTATTGTTGAGATGATTACTAGGTTCACCGACATTGTCAATGGTCTTGAAGCCTTGGGAAAGACCTACAAGGAATCCAAGAAGGTGATGAAGATATTAAGGTCACTCCCATCAAAGTGGCATACTAAAGTCACCGCAATTCAAGAAGTAAAAGACTTAACTAAGCTACCTATGGAAGAGCTCATAGGGTCATTATGACATATGAGATTAACTTAGCAAGGAAGCTACAAGAGGGTGAAGACAAAAAAAAGAAGAGCATAGCTCTCAAGGCTACAACCAAGGAAGAAGAAGATGTTGAAGAAGAAAAACCAAGTGAGGAAGATGATGATTTAGCCCTCATCACAAGAAAGCTTAAGAAATACATGAGGAGTGAAAGGTTTAGAGGAAGAAAATTCACCTCTAGAAGAGACCTTTCTAAAAAGGAATCCTCATCTCATGGTGATAAGGAGAAATGGAAGAGAAAAGAGATTTGGTGTGTTTCAAATGCAAAAAACTGGGACACATCAAATATGATTGTCCTCTCTACAAAAGTGAAGCCAAGAGAAGAATGAAAAAGGTAATGATGGCCACTTGGAGTGATAGTGAAGAATCCTCCAAAGAAGAAAAGGAAAAAGAAGTGGCAAACATGTGCTTCATGGCAATAGTTGATCTTGATGAGGTAAACTTTAACTTTAGTGATGAAGATATGCATGATGTTTTTAAAGAATTATATGAGGATTTTGAAAAACTTAGTTTGAAAAATAATTCTCTCAAAAAGAAAATTCAAGAACTTGAAAAAGAGCTTGAAGAAGTAAAAAAGAAAATTTTTCAATTGTTAAAATTTTCAATGAGATTTTGAGAAGTGAAAATGAGATTTTAAAAAAGAAAAATGAATGGTTGACCTCTTCTCTTTCAATTTTTTCTTGTGGACAAAAATCTTTTGAAATGATTTTAGCTAGCCAAAAATGTGTTTTTGACAAACAAGGGCTAGGATTTAAATCCTCAAAGAATCAAAAGTATTTTAAAAACTATTTTGTAAAAGAATCCTCAAGTGCAAGTCCTTCTTATTTACAACTTTTTTGGAAGAGGAAGGCACATTAGTAGCATATGTCCCTTAAGAAATGGATCTCAAAAGAATTCAAATGCTAAGGTTAAAAAGGTTTGGATTGAAAAATCCAAAGTCACTAACCCTCAAGGACCCAAAAAGATATGGCTACCTAAATCAACTTGAATTTTATTTTGTAGGGTTCAAAGAAGGATAAGTGGTTCTTGGATAATGGATGCTCAAGACACATGACCGAGGATGAATCCAATTTTGCTTTCCTTACAAAGAGAAAGGGAGGATACGTTACCTTTGGAGACAACGCAAAAGGAAGGATCATTGGTCAAGGCAACATTGGTAATGGCACATCCTCTCTTATTGAAAGTGTTTTATTAGTGGATGGTTTAAAACATAATCTTTTAAGCATTAGTCAACTTTGTAACAAAGGTTTTAAAGCAATATTTGAAGCATCCCATTGCATCATCAAAGATATTCAAAATAATTAAACCATCTTCATGGGCCATAGATGTGATAATGTTTATGCTATAAATATTTCAAATATGATGGCCATGATAGATGTTTTTCAAGAATGCATGATCAAAGTTGGTTGTGGCATAGGAGTTGGGACATGCTAACATGGAACTCATTTCCCAAATCAACAAAGATGAACTTGTTAGAGGCCTTCCCAAAATAAATTTTCAAAAAGACAAAGTTTGTGAAGCTTGTCAAATGGGAAAGCAAATCAAAAATTCTTTTAAAAACAAAAATTTCATTTCAACAACTAAGCCTCTTGAGTTGTTGCATATGGATTTATTTGGTCCCTCTAGGACACCAAGTCTTGGAGGAAAATCTTATGCATATGTTGTTGTGGATGACTTCTCTAGATACACTTGGGTCTTGTTTTTAAGTCAAAAGAATGAAGCATTTTACGAGTTTTCAAAGTTTTACAACAAGGTTCAAAATGAAAAAGGTTTCACAATTACTTATATAAGAAGTGATCATGGGAGAGAATTTGAAAATATTGATTTTGAAGACTATTGCAATGAGCATGGTATTAACCATACTTTTTTGGCTCCTAGAACTCCTCAACAAAATGGGGTAGTTGAAAGGAAAAATAGAACTCTTCAAGAAATGGCTATAACCATGCTAAATGAAAACAACTTACCAAAATATTTTTGGGCCGAAGCGGTTAACACTTCATGTTATGTTTTAAATAGAATACTATTGAGGCCCATTCTTAAGAAAACTCCCTATGAGGTTTAGAAAAATAAGAAACCCAACATTAGCTATTTTAAAGTCTTTGGATGCAAATGCAAAATCGGATGTTGGAATTTTTCTTAGTTACTGAACTTCAAGTAAAGCTTTTAGAGTTTTTAACAAAAGAACCATGGTTGTAGAGGAGTTCATCCATGATATTTTTTATGAATCTAACAATTCTTTCCAAGAAAGAGAAATTTTTTATGATGATTTAAGCTTAGAGACCTCCATGGGAAAATTGCAAATTGAAGATAAAAGGCAACAAGAAGAAATTGGAGAGGATCCCAAGAAAAAAGAATCACCATTGGCACTACCCCTTCTCAACAAGTGCAAAGTGAATCAGGCCAAGACCTTCCTAAAGATTGGAAGTTTGTCATCAACCACCCACAAGATCAAATTATAGGTAATCCATCTAGTAGGGTAAAAACTAGATCATCTCTTAGAAATATTTGCAATAATCTTGCTTTTATCTCTCAAATTGTACCTAAAAATATAAATGATGCTCTAGTTGATGAAAATTGGATGATTGTTATGCAAGAAGAGTTAAATCAATTTGAAAGAAGTGAAGTATGAGAATTAGTGCCAAGACCCTCAAATCAAAGTGTTATTGGAACTAGATGGGTCTTTAGAAATAAAATTGATGAAAATGGCATAATTGTTAGAAATAAAGCAAGATTGCTAGCCCAAGTTTTAATCAAGAAGAATGGATAGATTATGAAGAAGCCTTTGCTCCCGTAGCTAGATTAGAAGCCATTAGGATGCTACTTGCCTTTGCATGTTTTAAAGACTTTGTTTTATATCAAATGGATGTGAAAAGTGCCTTCTTAAATGGTTTTATAAATGAAGAAGTATATGTTGAACAACCACCCGGATTTCAAAGTTTTAACTTTCCTAATCATGTTTTTAAACTTAAAATGCACTTTTATGGTTTGAAGCAAGCACCTAGAGCATGGTATGAAAGATTGAGTAAATTTCTTTGAAAAAGGGTTTTAAAATGGGAAAAATTGGCATAACTCTTTTCATAAAACCAAAGAAAATGACATGCTCTTAGTGCAAATATACGTTGATGATATCATTTTTAGAGCTACTAATGTCTCTCTTTGTGAAGAATTTTCTAAATGCATGCATAGTGAGTTCGAAATGAGCATGATGGGAAAACTAACTTCTTCCTTGGACTTCAAATCAAGCAACTAAAGGAAGGAACCTTCATCAATCAAGCAAAGTATATAAGAGATCTTCTCAAAAGATTCAACATGGAAGAAGCCAAAACAATGAAGACTCCAATGAGCTCATCCATCAAGCTTGACAAGAATGAGAAAGGTAAATCCACTTACTCAACTATGTATAGAGGCATGATAGGTTCTTTGTTGTATTTGACCGCTAGTAGACCCGACATCATGTATAGTGTATGCTTGTGTGTTAGATTTCAATCTTGTCCTAAAGAATCTCACGTAAGTGCCGTAAAATGGATTCTTAGATATTTGAAAGGGACAATGGACATAGGCCTATGGTATCCTAAGGGTGATAACTTTGAATTAATTGGATTCTCGGATGCCGACTTTGCCAGTTGTAAAGTTGAAAGGAAAAGCACTAGTGGCCCCTGTCATTTCCTAGGACACTCACTTATTTCATGGCATAGTAAGAAACAAAATTCGGTAGCCTTGTCAACGGCGGAAGCCGAATACATAGTAGCCGGTTTGTGTTGTGCACAAATTCTTTGGATGAAACAAACACTTAGTGATTTTAACTTGTCTTTTGAGCATGTTCCTATTAAATGTGATAATACTAGTGCCATAAACATTTCAAAAAATCTCGTGCAACACTCTAGGACTAAGCATATAGAAATTAGACACCATTTTCTTAGAGACCATGCACAAAAGGGTGACATTACACTTGAATTTGTAAGCACAAAAGATCAACTTGCTGATATTTTTGCAAAACTTCTAAGTGAAGAGCAATTTGTTGATATTAGAAGACAACTAGGGGTGATTTCTTTATGATCAAATGATTGCTTGATGAATTCTTGTTGAATATACCTTATGATTGCATGAATTTCATATCATATGCATCACATAGAAATACACTTAAGAAAAATGTCAAATTTTAACCAAAAATCAAAATTCCCTTGGCATTGGACATCAAAAATTGGGGATTTCAACTAAAAAGGGCAGGGGGAGGATCACAAGACGAGAAAATACACAAAAATCAAAGCATTGACCACGTTAACCGTTGACCAGGCGGTCGACCGATTCATCAGGGCTGGGAATTTAAAGAGCCTCCCTCGCCTTAGTTTTTCATGTTTTTCCTCTAGTTCTTCAAGGTTTGTGTCGTTTCAACTACCCCGAAGTGATTTTTGATGCCATTACAACCTTTTTAGAGATTTGGATTGGTTTTTGAAAGCTAGGGTTTGAAACATACGATGAGTAGTCTCTAGGGCTGATGAAGTTTAAGAAGGCCCCCAATGGCTCCTAGATTAGGAGAGTTGAGCGACCACCAACATAGGTCCGAGGATAGGGACAAATGCATCTCGGAGTTGAGGAGGAGGTCGAGATCCGCGAGATGGAGGGTGGGATAGACCCTTAGAGAGACTTTGAGCAAAAAGGGCCCGAGCTTGATACTCCTCCTCTACCCGAGTCCGAGGGTGTTTAGTTTGAGGCATCATTTCCTGAGTTGATGATATTTGAGTTGGCATACATAGTGGGACCATCTTCTCAGCCATCATTCACTAAGCATCCTCACACAGAGATACCATCTCAGGCACTTCACACTCCTGATCATGCGCCTTGGATGGATTTATCCTCTCAAATCAGTTCTCTTGGGACTCGTATGGAGGAGCTTGCAGTAGTTAGTGATACTCGATTCTACTCTATGGAGGATTGCATAGATCAGTATCAAACTGGCTTCACTTCTCAGTTTAAGCATCTTCAGTAGAGATTTGAGCGTATAGAGGAGCGTATGGATCAGCAACATGAGGATATGATGGCTTACTCCACTCGGTGTTTCCACCTTCTTAGCCTTGATCTCTTCGAGACCCCTTCGTTTCTTTTTTATGTTGCCAAACGAGGAGAGATATTAGGATCTAAGAGACTATACATGCATATCATTCTCATATCATTAGCTTTGTTTTGTGTACATTTGACTTTATTATATATGATATGATATTTTCAAAATTTACATTGTTCCTATTGAAAATTCGCATGTCCTGATTATCACAGTTTTAAATTCATAAATTTTGGTTTGATATTTCAAAATTTACATTGTTTCCTATTGAAATTCATGTCCTGATTATCTCAGTTTTAAATTCATAAATTTCGGTTTGATTGATCCATGCTTGGTTTGAGGGGGAGATTTCTTTTCCCCTAGATAACTGAGTTTTTCATCATCAAAAAATGGAGATTGTTAGCCCAAGGGTTCTCCTAATCGGGTTTTGATGATAACAAACCATGGTTAAGTGACTAATTGTTTTGAATGGTAAAGAATCTCAGGTATAAATTCAGAAATTCATTAAAGGACCAAATGAATACAAGACCGAGACTTTGGAAGACCCTTGATCATAGTAAACAAATGTAAGATGAATGCATGGGTCACTTAAGGTTTTCAGACCATTTCATGCATCTTGAAAAACTGGTTTATCTTTAAACTTTCAAATTCATTAAACCCGAGTTTTATCAATGTACCTTAGGCAAAATGTTTTAAAATTGGCATATTAATTCACCTAAAGACCTTGCCTAAATATTAGAAAAGAAAGGAATTGAAAAAGGTAGGTTTTTGGGGCCAAAAGGCTGAACCGATCGAGGCTATGGCCAACCGGC
Organism: Vitis riparia; assembly: GCF_004353265.1. NCBI lineage: Eukaryota > Viridiplantae > Streptophyta > Magnoliopsida > Vitales > Vitaceae > Vitis > Vitis riparia. The sequence continues at coordinate 1,386 of NW_023269719.1, read as the reverse complement.
TCAATTGATTGGGGAACCGGTCGACCGGTTGCCCTTATTCGATCGAGTATGGTCAAGGCAATGGTAACCTGTCAAAGCATTAATGCCAACAGCTAGTGATCCAATGACCCCCAACTCGACCGATCGAGGGTACCTTTTGCTGTTTTTTACTCCGAGCTTAGAAACCTATAAATTGAGAGCTCCACTTCATTTATGGCAAAAGAACACTTACAATCAATTGTCTACCTACCTGTTCTTGATTAAAAGCTCTCATTCTTTCTTAGTGCATTAAACCATCACTTGCATATCCTTAGTGCACCCTTGTGAGTCATCCTAGCTTATTTTGTATTGAGCTATCCTTGAGCTAGTTTGAGTGATTCATTCTTGTAAAAACTGAGTGTTAAAGCCTTCAAGAGTTTAATCTGAGAGATTGTGTAGAGCCATTGGAGCCGAATCCAGTGTAAGAAGATTGGAAGCTTGGTTGAAGCTTCAAGTTAGTGGAACCCTCACTCGGTTAGGAGATTAGGAGAGTGGACGTAGGCAAGGAAGTGTCGAACCACTATAAACGGTTTAATTCTCTAACTTTATCTTTTTACTTTGTTTATATTGTGCTTGTACTTGTTGTCTTGAAAAGATTTTTAAAACCCAATTCAAACCCCCCCCCCCCCCCCCCTTTTGGGTGTTTTTCTTATTAAGCATAGCCTTTATTTTCATATATCTTTTCCATCAATTATGCAACTTTATGGGCCAAATCTTAATTTTAGGCCCAATTGAGTCCAAAACACAATTGTCCCCTTAAGTTATTGGTTGGCAGAGGGCTATTAGGGACAACTAAGGAGATGGTTTGTAGATTGTAAGGTATGGTTTGTGGAGATAGATGAGCTAGCAAGTAGGTTGGTGTGACTTTGGGCATGGAATTGTTGGTTGATGGCCTGGGAGATTGGATGGCTAATAAGGGCTAAGTTGAGATGCGTTGGACAGCTAGAAAAGTGAGTATGGTTGTGACAGCTAGCATAAGTGAGTTTGGCACCAAAATTGGCTGTGACGACAACATTGATGAGGCTGTAGCAGATGACTGTGCATGAGTTAGAAAAAAGGCTTCACATTAATTATAGAATAATTTTAACTTATATTTTAAAATATGAATTAGTAGTAGTAACAATTCAATTTTATATTACTATTTTTATTTTATTATTATTTATTATTATTATTATATATTATTATTATTATTATTATTATTATTATTATTATTATTATTATGATTATTATTATTATTATTATTATATTTTTATTATTATTATATTTTTATTATTATATTATTATTATTATTATTATTATTATTATTATGTATTTGGTCATGAATTGTTAAATAAATAAATGAGTATTTTGTCATGCTTATTGTTTAAG